>NC_041337.1:34033013-34233013 GCF_004354835.1 Perca flavescens | reverse complement strand
GTAAAAGTATGTCAGTTTCATCAGGACAATGTACTTAAAAAGGTTAAATGGCATGAAAATGTCACTTTATTAGTTCCCCCAGCCTGCCTATGGTCCCCCAGTGGCTAGAAATGAATGAAAAGAAAAGAGACTTCAGATACAGTATTAGGGGACCACTAAGGTCTATATAAAAGAGACTTCAGATACAGTATTAGGGGACCACTAAGGTCTATATAAAAGAGACTTCAGATACAGTATTAGGGGACCACTAAGGTCTATATAAAAGAGACTTCAGATAGAGTATTAGGGGACCACTAAGGTCTATATAAAAGAGACTTCAGATACAGTATTAGGGGACCACTAAGGTCTATATAAAAGAGACTTCAGATACAGTATTAGGGGACCACTAAGGTCTATATAAAAGAGACTTCAGATACATTATTAGGGGACCACTAAGGTCTATATAAAAGAGACTTCAGATACAGTATTAGGGGACCACTAAGGTCTATATAAAAGAGACTTCAGATACAGTATTAGGGGACCACTAAGGTCTATATAAAAGAGACTTCAGATACAGTATTAGGGGACCACTAAGGTCTATATAAAAGAGACTTCAGATACAGTATTAGGGGACCACTAAGGTCTATATAAAAGAGACTTCAGATACAGTATTAGGGGACCACTAAGGTCTATATAAAAGCATCCAAAGAGCACCATGTCATGGGACCTTTAAGGTGCAGTAAGTAAGACTTATAAACTAACTTTCTGTCATATCTGCTGAAACTGACCCTATGTTCCAGTAGAACTACATGACCAGCTCCTCTGGCTCCACCTACAGCCTGTAGTGCGATTTGCAAAAATCTACCGCTCCCTGTTCAGATGCACCAATCAGGGCCAAGGGGGGTGTCTAACTGCGTGTCAATCACTGCTCATGTATTCATTCTCTCTTGTGGGGGGAGGGGCTTAAGAGACCATTTTGGGCTTTAGCTGAAAGGGGTGGAGGGACTGAGAAGTTGTTGATGTTCAAATCTTTTGGCTAAGTGCTGGATCTTCCCAATCCTACCTACAGCACCTTTAATGTGTTAAAAGTAAAGTAAAATGCTCACATTTTAGAAACAGGAAACAATCCAAACAGTTGTTGTTTGCTAAATGAAACCTCCTACAGCTTCATTTCCCGGAGAAATGGAGAAAGACAAGAGGCCGTCAGCTGTTCCACAAACTCCCCGGCAGGTCCCTTCTTGTTGTTGGGTGTTTTCACAACTTTCTCGTGGCAGAGATAGAGGCAGTGAGGTTTCCTGTTTCCTGTTTCCTGTACGGGACTCTCGCACCGCCTCTAAACACCGACAACTCAGATTGCAGGTTTGTGGCAAGCGCAGCGTGCATCGGGTTGCTTTTCTCCAAAAGTTGAGTAGGTACTGTGTGTGTGTTTTTATATATATATATATATATATATATATATATATATATATATATATATATATATATATATATATATATATAATAACTTTTACATTGTAGATTCTCACTGAAGGCATCAAAACTATGAATGAAAACATATGGAATTATGTACTTAACAAAAAAGTGTGAAACCACTTTTTTAAGTACATAAACCACACCTCTAAGGTCTATATATAAGAGACTTCAGATACAGTATTAGGGGACCACTAAGGTCTATATAAAAGAGACTTCAGATACAGTATTAGGGGACCACTAAGGCCTACAGTACAGGCCAAAAGTTTGGATACACCTTCTCATTCAATGCGTTTCCTTTTTATTTTTATGACTATTTACATTGTAGATTATCACTGAAGGCATCAAAACTATGAATGAACACATATGGAATTATGTACTTGACAAAAAAAGGGAGAAATAACTGAAAACATGTCTTATATTTTAGTAGCCACCCTTTGCTTTTTTATTAATAAGAGAAAAAAATTCCACTAATTAACCCTGACAAGGCACACCTGTGAAGTGAAAACCATTTCAGGTGACTACCTCATGAAGCTCATTGAGAGAACACGTCACGTTTTCTTGAGGAAGGACGCCTAAACCCCTCGCCAAATACGCACACCTAAAGGCTGTTTTATGCTTCTGCGTCAACTCCACGCCGTAGCTACGCCGTCGTGACCCTTTTCACCGCCATAACGCGGGGGGAGACAAGTCTGAGGTTATCTGCGAGGTGTCTGCCAGCCAGTATATGTTATGTTAGCAAGCTAACTTTAGCACAACTGCCCACAAAGTACAACTTGTTGGCGAAGTGCTAATTTCAAAACGTTACTGACATATAGACACTTTACAAACAGATAACACCGTCATTGTTACCAAAATATGTCTGAGTTTATTAGCAAAGCTGTCAGTGAACTAGCATGTTGCTGCTCGCCACAGTAGGCTGCTTGAAACACCGACTATCCAACATGGCATCATGACTTTCCTAAAGCAAAGTGGCGTGTTATCTGTACGCATTTTGCGCAAAAAACGGTTGACAAAAGCGGGACGTGATCACGGCTCTCCTGGGTGAAAGCTCCGCGTTTTACCCATCCTCCACCCCAACCAACCTCCCTCCGCAGACTTGCGTCCTTTCGTACTACTCGCTACGGCGAAAATTCACACGTAATGTAGGTCAATGGCGGCCGAAAGGCGTTGATAAAACCGATTATGCGTCTTGACGAATCGGTGTGTCATACATACGCCAGTTTAGGAGATCAGTCTGGACTATCAACACACAGGACCAGTCGACCAATCACAGTCCTTGCGGCCTGCGTTGCCTCGACACAAAGTTCTACATTTTTGGAGGTGCACGTCGAGCTACGGCGGAGGGCTCGGAGGGGGGTTCGCGGCGACTCAGAGGGGTCTGCGGGGGGTACGCTGTCGATTCGACGCAGAAGCATAAGTCAGCCATTAGTCTTTCACAAACCGAGGGAACACACAGCGATGTGTGCGTTAAGTTAAAGAGTAAAAAAGCTGCACGAGCAGCACATGAAGAATGAGTGTAACTGAATGTGTCCTACGTGACCTACAAATGGAGCAGAGGAAACAAGACCCTGTCTAGGTTTCACTTTCTATCTGGTCTCTTTACACAACAACCTTCACTGAAGCCCAAAGTCCACCTTCAACAACCTCTGTTGTCACGACGATGTGTTTGCACTGTGTCAACAGCAATGGCCCCGTGTCCCCCGCCAACAGCTTGCAGTTGCACAACTTTGAACTCAATCGGCTGCCAAGACAACATGCAAAATACAGCCTGCAGCTAAAACTTTATTAAGGCTGTAGGGGCTTTTTTTAAAACTCTTGACATAAGAGCTGCAAAGATGAATTGCCAACTATTTAGATACTCAATGAACCAGTTTAAGTCATTTTTTACGACAAACATCCTCTGATGACAGCTCGTCACATGTGAATATGTTCTGGTTTCTTCTCTCCTCTGTGACAGTTAACGGAATATCTTTGAGTTGGGGACAAAAAAAGACATTTGAGGACGTCATCTTGGGCTTTTTGGAAACACTGATCCCCATTTTTCACCTTTTTCTGACTTTTTAAAGACCAAACAACTAATCCATTCATCCAGAAAGTAATCATTAGTTGCCCTAGCCTACAGCAAAAACTATATTAGGTTGTAGTTAGAGCCCGACCGATATATCGGTATTATATTTGTATCGATATCTGCCTTAAAAATCCTTTATCTCTAGTTGTATTATTGTTTACTCTTAACAAAGACAATTATTAGGCAGGGTTTTTCCTGCATAGAGAATTCTTTGCCATATTAGTCAGCCAAAACGTCTTTGACTTCCAGCAGTCATCTCCTCTTATCCACAGACGCAATGTTTATACATTCAGCTTTAACTGCTAAGCAAGCTGCTGCATTGTTGTGACTGGACCTGAACGCTCCGCTGTGAAGCTGTATAACACTAATGGGATTTTCTTCACATAAATAAAAGACATTTCCACCATAAATTGGTGCATAAAGTGCATCAGAATGCAGGAAATGAAGTGTTTGATGCATCCCGCTTACGCCTTAAACCCTGTTAGGGCTGTGCAATCATTTGAAGTTTGATCGGGTTCACAAACATGAAAAGACATGCTGCTGTGCCTTTGCGTTATAAAACGAGGGCCTGCTACTATGCTTTCATTCTTCAGACATGACAACTATGTATCGTGCTTTTCAATATTTGTATATGCGTGTCTTGTGTTGCACCCCCAGGAAGAATAGTCTTCACTACGGTGATAACCAACGGGGATCCTTGATAAACAAGAACGGAAACAATGTCATTTTTAACTATTAAATTTTTATTACATTTTGCAAGTAAACTCGTATTTTGTCTCGTGTTCTGACGGGGGACTTCCAAAAGTTCAAAAGGGAAACTTCACAGTTCAAAGGTGGTTTCACTGCTGATTTGTTGAACCGTTTCACTGTTTTTCTGAACTTCAACAAATGCAACATCTTTTCAAGAAGTCAATAAGGATAAGGTGTTATCAATATTGAACAAAATAATTGTGATTATGACTGTTACATAATCAACAGCGGTGGAATAAGTAGCCAGATCCTTTTACTTAAGTAAAAGTACTAATACCACACTGTTAAAATACTCTGTTCGAAGTTAAAGTCCTGCATTGAAAATGTTACATCAGTAAAAGTATGTACGTATTGTCAGGATCATTGTAGAAAGAGTAAAGGATCCAACCAGTTGTGTGTTTAATGGTCTAATCATCTCATCTGGACTTGTAGCACTGTATATTGTTGGCTAGTTTACTTTAGAATAAAACATAATCTTTTATAAACTACATGCGTTTCGTGTGCAGAAATCTTACTGTGTAAAGTAACTAGTTAATAAAGCTACGTTCACAACGCAAGTCTAAATGCTTAATTCAGATTTGCTCAGATACCATTTTTGGTTTGGCTGTTCACGTGACCTGTTAAAATGTGGCCTATATGAGATTCCAATGTGAACTGTTTGCAGTTTTCGAACTGATCCGCATGCAGGAAAAGAAGAATAACCGTGACATTTAGTGCACGCTGTTGCACTAAAGTTAGGGAGGTTATGGAGGAAGTCAGCATTTTGGCTTTTATTTCAAAATGTTTGTGTAATGGCAGCTGTAACATTAATGAACAGGTGCTGAGGAGGAGAAGTATGAAGAGAAAGAGAGACAAATTGGCTATTTTGGGCCTTTTGCGGGGTAATGGCTGCAAATTCACTACAGAGGTCTGTGTGGATGCAGAGAGGAATGACTGCGTTGTGAATAGCTTCACAGAGACGCAGTTTATTCAAAACTTTCTGTCACTTCTTAATGTTACTGTCTGTGTCTCGGGCTAACTCCCGCCGGAGCATAATTGTGACAAATGTCGATGTAGATTGACGTAAAAGTTGCATCAAATCCGCCTCGGTTGTTCACACTGCAGCCGCATTGAAAAATATCAGATCTGGATCTGATTCAGGACCACATATGGAAGTGGTCCTGAATCTGATTTGAAAAAAATCTGATCTGGGCAAGTTTTGAGTGTTCACACTACTTCTGAAGAAGTCTGACCTGGTCACTTGACCCCAAAAAAATCGAATCAGATTTGGGCCACTTTTGCCTGCAGTCTGAACGTAGCCTAAGGCTGTCAGATGAATGTAGTGGAGCAAAAACTACAATACTTCTCTCTGAGATGTAGCGGAGTAGAAGTAGGAAGTGGCATGAAAAGAAAAAGACTCAAGTAAAGTACAAGTGCCTAAACATCTGTACTTAAGTACAGTACTTGAGTACTTGTACGTAGTTACATTCCCCCAATGATAATCGAGTAGCCCTACAATTACATCAGAGCAGACTTGTCTAAAGCTCACATGCTTCTGCTGTTCAGCTAGGATGTGGGTGTGAACGCCCTAAAGGCTCCCGAACATGTTACAACACCATGTTGTCAAATCTCTAAGAAAAAGAATGGCGCAGTAACTAAAACTGCCTGGGTGCTGTAACTCCATGTGATCTTTTTCCTTTCAGAATACCTACAACCTGTAGATTTAAAAAATATGTAAATAAAAAAGCGGTCCAGAATTTTAGTTTCTACATTCTGTATCATCAGTGATCCTTTTCTGTGTCAACAGCCACATTCCTGGCTTAATATGTAGCCAGCCATGAAGAGCCTCACATGGGGTTTGCTGTGAGAAAAGGTGTTCAACTTCAAATATTAAAAAAGGTGGCTTGCTGATTATAGGCGGTTTATTGAACGGATTGCAACAAGAGAGACACATATCTGAATGTCATTTTTTTTCAGCTCCTGAGGCTAAGGTATCCAGTTAGACAAAATGCTGAAGTAGGCCATGTGCACTTGTCATGGTCAAAAGTGTGGCTTTGTGTTGACATTGTGAAACTTTCAGTCAAGCTTATCGGACATAATAAAGACAGAAAAGAAGAAGAAAAATCATTGTGTAATATTATTTTCTGTAGGACTGTAAACTTGTGGATTTAACTTCTGTAATCACACCAAACTTAAGTAAGAAACAAGTGGATTTAACTTTTGTAATCACACCAAACTTTAGTAAGAAACAAGTGGATTTAACTTCTGTAATCACACCAAACTTCAGTTAAAATAAGTGAATTTAACTTCTGTAATCACAACAAACTTCAGTAAGAAACAAGTGGATTTAACTTCTGTAATCACACCAAACTTCAGTAAGAAACAAGTGGATTTAACATATGTAATCACACCAAAGTTCAGTTAAAAACTAGTGGATTTAACATATGTAATCACACCAAACTTTAGTAAGAACCAAGTGGATTTAACTTCTGTAATCACAACAAACTTCAGTAAGAAACAAGTGGATTTAACTTCTGTAATCACACCAAACTTCAGTTAAAAAAAGTGGATTTAACTTCTGTAATCACACCAAACTTCAGTAAGAAACAAGTGGATTTAACATATGTAATCACACCAAAGTTCAGTTAAAAACTAGTGGATTTAACATATGTAATCACACCAAACTTTAGTAAGAACCAAGTGGATTTAACTTCTGTAATCACACCAAACTTCAGTTAAAAACAAGTGGATTTAGTGTCGTCGTTTGACGTTTAATGTTCGCAGCGCTAACGTATAAAACAAACCGTCCGACAGCATTCGGCGTGTTAATATTTCAGCATGCTGCTCTTTATTTCCGTTTATCTCTCCACAGTATTCAGCAAAAAAAAAAACATACAGTAGGGGACCGTGATTTAACTAGCTAGTTTTTCGTAACATAAAGTGGTTGACAGCTTAATTCGCGAATATATAACTTGCTCGAGGCATGTAAACATCGCACTTGTTCCGACAGGTATATGCTAGTGGCCTACGTAGTCTATAAACGAACATCGTTCAACGGTTACGCAAATCCTCTTCGTAACTGTTCATCTGTGCGTTTTAAATCTGGATTTCGCGTAAAAGCATTGGTACAATGTAGCCTACGTAGACTAAGTCAGTCAAACACATTAAAGTGGATAACTTCGGCTGTGTCGGTTGTCCGATACTCACTCCATCTGCTCATAAAGTTCGTCAATCCGGGTCCTTTTCTTCTCCTTATAACCGTTTCACTCATTGCTGCTTAAACCCACACACGCAATGTAACGGGTTAGTGCTTTCAGTTGTTTTCGACGGCAAACTTAGTAGCACAACAGCGGCACTTTGTGTCTCCATTCCCGTACGTGCATCATCCAGCATCCTGGCTCGGCTCGTACTCACCACTGACCGGCGTGCTTCACAGACTGAACCAGCTCCCTGCTGGAGCGTGCCCAAGCGGTCCTCTCTTGTGTTGCGTTCAAGTTCGGTCCGAAAAACGGCCCGTCATGTTTTTCCTACTGTCTACAGTTCAATTACTATCGTCCGTAGTGGGGAATCTGTTTCGCTACCAGTAGGCTAAACTGAACCGAGTGAGTCACAAGTTTAAAATAAAAAACTTAAATAGGTCATAGAAGCTCGACAGGTTAACAACAATAGGAACAAAAAGTAACTCCCTCCAGGTGTAACCTTGAACCAACAAACAGCCGGCAGTGACTCAGGCCAGAATGGCTTTCTCCTTCATAGGAACCTGTTAAATGTCAGGGAACTAACTAACTAACTAACTAACTAACTAACTAACTAACTAACTAACTAACTAACTAACTAACTAACTAACTAGCCATCCTTTCTTTCTTTGTAGCCTACTTTGAAAATACTTTAAAACAGGTTGAGATTGAGTTTAAATAGAGAAATACCCACATAATAATAAAATAAAGTTCACATCTGTCAAGTAGCCTTCGATCCCCTGTTCACATCAGTTTTCAGAGGGCTAATATCTTGCATATTTTGCAATTAACTTTCAGATATACTGGTAGGAAGTTTTTTTTGTAATACAATTTTTTGGGCATCCCAGGCCTCTATCAGACAGGACAGCTGAAGACATGAAAGGGGAGAAAGAGGGGGAATGACATGCAGCAAAGGGCCGCAGGTCGGAGTCAAACCCGTGACCACTGCGTCGAGGAATAAACCTCTACACATGGGCGCCCATTCCACCAACTGAGCTATCCGGGCGCCCATACTGGTAGGAAGTGATATGGTCTGGATGTTGGACATATAGGGGCACAACAGTAATTTAGTAACACACTTTAATAAAATTGGGGGACTTGCGATAGATTAGACTCGCATAATAGCCGGACCTATCTCCACAGCGCTGTGCAGTTAAGTCATTTCTACACCACAGATGCATTCTGGGATAGGAGAAAAAAAACGATCTGGGTTGTTTGCATTTCTTCAAACCAATCACAATGGTCTTGGGCGGGGCTGAGCTCTGCTAAATAGTCTCAGGAAGGAACTGGTTTTGGTGGAACATTTGCACCCCGCAAAAGAAAACGCCACACACAATATTAAATGTAGTTAACTGTTGACACAATCCAGTAACGTGAGCTATTTAAATTAGCTGATACATGGTTATACCTCATTAGCTCTTACCAGTGTATCTCCGTGTGTACTTGGTCCACAGCAATCCCACCAATCGGTCCCAAAACGTCCCAGTTAGAGAGGAAACGCCCTTTTGATCCAAACTAATGCAAGCATGACTTGACAATGCTCTGCCTCAAAGAATCCTTGGCTTCATGTAGTATGCCACACACTCTGCCGTGTGTCCACTTAATGCTCCTGTTACCTTCACATACCTGTGTTCTTCCCCAGGTCCTGAGGAAAGTAATGCTGTGAGGCACCATCTTCATCTGGGACTGACTCTAGGATTAGAAACAAAAAAACTGATGTCTACAAGGTCTCATTAAAAGCATTGACCAGTTGGTGTTCTTCCAGGGCTGTCAACATGAATGCGATAATAACGAGTTAACGCAAATTCTTTTTAACGCTGCTAGTTTTTTTGACGTGTGATTAACGCATGTAGGCTACCCTGTGTGGCTTCAGAGGTTTAACCTGATCCTGAATTAAAAATAAAAGCACTCTTAATCTAAATAGAGACTTCCCATTCTAGTTAATGGGCTTTATTAGTTACATTTTTAACTAAATCAAAGATCATTAAAAAGCAGCTCAATACCCCAAAAGCAGAAATGGATAAAGGAAAGGGTCTTTTGAATGGCAAGTTGAGTTCCAAAGCCCTTCCAGATGGTTCTCTCCACAAGACTAAAGTTATTTGCATGTACTGCTGATGTGAACTAAAGGCTCTGACACCCCAACCCGACGGCCGACCTTCGGCAGAAAAGGCAGTCGGACTGATCAGCCTCCTCGAGTCGGTCAAAAAAGTGCCTCGCAACACACCGACTTGAAGATTTAATACGTCTCCATAAAAAAAAAGAAAACCGCCAGCTGATTGGACGAACGCGTCACGTGGGTCTGGCTTCTCCCGGATTTTACAACCGGGCATAATGGCGGCTTCGTTCGGAATACGATCTCGTATTTTACTTAAATAGTTCACCGAAACGTGTTTCTGAAAACATTTTAAGAGAGAAATAGGCAGCTGCGGAATCTGTCTTCATTTCAGAGCGACAAAGGTCAGTTTAAAAGATTTTCGTCAGATTTTGAGAGGCGTTAGGCTCATCCCGCTCGTCATTTCCGGGTTAGCTCTCCACCAATCAGATTGGCCAGACTGCCTTCCGATTCCACATGTCAAATCGGCCCAAATGAAGGCCGACGGATCCTCCGACTGACGACATGTTGACATGTCATAGTAGGAAAAGCACAGGTATATTCAAAACCATTACTGATGGCTGCATTCCACTTAGGAGAGACCCTGGTATTAAACCATTACTGATGGCTGCATTCCACTTAGGAGAAGCCCTGGTATTAAACCATTACTGATGGCTGCATTCCACTTAGGAGAGACCCTGGTATTAAACCATTAATGATAGCTGCATTCCACTTAGGAGAAGCCCTGGTATTAAACCATTACTGATGGCTGCATTCCACTTAGGAGAAGCCCTGGTATTAAACCATTAATGATGGCAGCATTCCACTTAGGAGAGACCCTGGTATTAAACCATTACTGATGGCTGCATTCCACTTAGGAGAAGCCCTGGTATTAAACCATTAATGATGGCAGCATTCCACTTAGGAGAGACCCTGGTATTAAACCATTAATGATGGCTGCATTCCACTTAGGAGAGGCCCTGGTATTAAACCATTAATGATGGCTGCATTCCACTTAGGAGAGGTCCTGGTATTAAACCATTACTGAAGGCTGCATTCCACTTAGGAGATGTCCTGGTATTAAACCATTAATGATGGCTGCATTCCACTTAGGAGAGGTCCTGGTATTAAACCATTAATGATGGCTGTATTCCACTTAGGAGAGGTCCTGGTATTAAACCATTAATGATGGCTGTATTCCACTTAGGAGAGGCCCTGGTATTAAACCATTAATGATGGCTGCATTCCACTTAAGAGAAACCCTGGTATTAAACCATTAATGATGGCAGCATTCCACTTAGGAGAGGTCCTGGTACTAAACCATTAATGATGGCAGCATTCCACTTAGGAGAGGTCCTGGTATTAAACCATTAATGATGGCAGCATTCCACTTAGGAGAGACCCTGGTATTAAACCATTAATGATGGCTGCATTCCACTTAGGAGAGACCCTGGTATTAAACCATTACTGATGGCTGCATTCCACTTAGGAGAGACCCTGGTATTAAACCATTACTGATGGCTGCATTCCACTTAGGAGAGGTCCTGGTATTAAACCATTACTGATGGCTGCATTCCACTTAGGAGAGACCCTGGTATTGTGCATGCTAACTCACTGAAATATCTTACTGGGACACTTGATGGAACTGAGCCATCGTTAAGGTTATCAATGTCAGCTGTGCTTTTCCTACTATGACAAGTCAACATGTCTGCTGTGAAAAAAAGGTCCATTACCACTTGAGCTTTAAAAACTTGAAAAATTTCCTTTTTTAAGTACATTTAGAACAGATAAAGATATGCATATGAGGTGCAATTAATCGTGAGTTAACTGTGGACAATCATGCGATTAATCGCGATAAAAAGATGCAATCAATTGACAGCCCAATATCTTCATAAGGGAACAAACTAATTTGTCATGTGATTGATTATGGTTACCTTGGTAGATTGAAAGATCAAGATTGTAAGAGAGGTTGACTTTTTTTGGGGAATTATAAAAGTAAAATTGTTTACCCTTTGTCGATGTCTCCCGTACTGATGAAAAAGAAAACAACCCTCTCCGCCGTGTAAATCCGCCCTCTTCATTACTGTTGTGCCTTTCTGGGGAAATTCACATTATGACATAATGATGAGTTATCAATGAATCAAAGACTGAATTGGTCTTCAATTAAATCCGGACATTTTACATCACTGTGATTGTGTATTGTATATGATGTATATATACTGTATATATTTAGTTATATGATCTTACTTTTTATACGGAGAGATGAGAAGCTGAAACTCCTTCTTGTGTTTGGAGACAGTTGCTGCTCCGACATCTGAGAGAAAAGGGAATAAAGACACATTACAATTAAATATTAAACTAAGATGTGAATTATACAATCAATTAGTGGACCCAAAATAAAGTACAATTACTACAATTTTCCGTCTTGCCGGCTAAATAAAAACATGGTAGTGTGTTGGTCAGTATCTCAACAGCTACAGTAGCCTACTGGTCAAGCGACATGAATATTCAGAGGATGATTCGTAATGATTTTGGGAGACTGTCCTCCCACGAAAAACACTCCCAGAAGTCATATTTATGACATATATTTATGTTTCTATTGACGCTGCTCTCTAGTGGTTGTAGTAATTATGGCGGGAGCAAAGAAAGAAGTAAGGTGAGGAAATATAAGAATGCCAAAGATATTCTTTTTAAATCTTTACAATCATTCCCAGAAAGAACCATGCAGTCCTGGCTTGTTGCACGGTCCAAAATGTTTTCGAAACTTGCCATTTTCTTGAGAGCGGTAAACGAGGGGGCTTTATCCTGCATATGTACTTGGACCCTGGACCTCTGCGTCGAGGCATTAACCTCTATGTTCATGTGCGCCCGCTCTACCCACCGAGCCAACCCGGCCACACTGCATATGTGCTTCTATTGATCCAGACTAATGCAAGCGTGACTTGCAGAAGTGAGTGACATAATGCGCCAGGCAATTATTCTGGAAATGTACTCCCGATTGTCTCACAATGCTCAGGTCAAATGATTTACCTTGTACAGTAGATACCTAGGGACCAGATTAACAGGAGGTTTGCTGTGGATAAGCATGGTCCAAGGAATACAAACCGTATTGTAGTGACTCAAAGTCTCAAAAAGCCACAATCTTCTGAACATAGCCATACTGAGAAATACAGGAGAGAGTTGTGTGGAGCCGATAGTCTTAATTAGCTTTGCAGCAACTCATTTGGCGACGGCTTGAATGTAACGGACACTCATTAATATCAAAAAGTTACGCATTAAAGCTTCAAACGGTAAATGATAAGGGCATTTAATGTAAACATTATGTTGGTCTGAGTTTATTAAATGTTGGTGGGTGTGCCCTGGTAGCTGACCTGGTTGAGCATGCACCCCATGTACTAAGGCTCAGTCAGAGGCCGTGGGTTCAATTCCAACCCATGGTGCTTTGCTGCATTTCCAACCCCCTGCCCTCTCTACCCACTTTCCTGTCTTATCAAATGAAGCCCAAAAAGCCCATAAATTTTTTTCAATGTTTTTGTTGCTTTTTTCAAGGAACATTATTTTTTTTTTTAGCTTAATGTCGACCAAACTGTGAGAAGTGAGAAGACTATGTGAGACATGCAATAATACAGTCAAAGATATTTGACTTTTCTCTAAATAAATAAAAGCATGTCAATTAACTGTACGTCCGGGCCTTGGTGTGGTCTGACCCTCCTGCCTTGGAAACTGAAGTCAGTGTGTAGCCCAAGTCACTGACACTAACTAATACTAGTTTACGGATACCACTCCTTTACTGTTGTTGCTTTGGGTTGTTGCTGCAGCAGTTAAAGTTAGCTGTGCTAATGACTCTTGTTTGAACACTCAACTGGAATCTCATACTGCATGAACTGCGTATGAGTATTATTGGTTGTTCTGCATGGGAAGACACGGCCGCTATTTATAGCCGACCGAAATGACAGGACATGGTGATGCCCTATGGGAAAACTCCCCAGCAATATAAACCACCAGTGTACAAGAGGAATGCGTCAAGGCAGGGTTAATGGAGCGCGACATGAGGTTAGGTATTTGTAATATGAGTTTGTTTATCGTTGTAAAACATTGCAATTCTTGCTTTCCCATTTTTTTTGGGGGGTTTCTGAAAGCTTTAGCATTTTGTTTTCAAGTCAGTCGTTGAGCTTTCCTGGGAAAAGTCGCCTGGCACAGGAAGTGATGAGTTTTATGTTTCTCGTTTGTTTTGAATAAACCGGTTAGTGACCATGAGCAGGAAGGAAAGCAAAGAGTGCCGCCTACATAAAGTCGAAACACTTTACCAGAAAGTCCAAGGGAGAAGAAATACCACCGTACACTGAATGAGACTGAGGCCCCGTTCCCACCTGGTTTTAAAATCCGATCCGAGAGCTCTAGGTACAGTATGTGGGTTTCCACCTGGCAGTAGAACGTGTCTCCAAATGCGTCCTGAGTGACCATTGTGATTGGATCTCACTTCCCCACTCTGTATGCAAATAAACACGTTCCTCGTTTCCATTTCCATAGGCTGGTTGTATGTGTTGATTTAAAAACATCAGTAGACATGGGGAGGGCAGTGAGAAGCAGCAACGCAATCACTGCTTATCAGGGTTTTTCCTGACTCACAGTCAGCCAAGGGCGACTACGCACAACAGTAAGCATGATCGGTTTGCGTACAGTATTTCCTTATTTGACAGAAATCTATATGCATTTGCCTGTTGTTTTTTTTGACAATTTGAACAAAAATGCCTATTATGCTTGAGTAAATGAAACCCTGATTAACAAAAAATAATAATATTCATATTTAAATACTACTGTTAAAATCATCGAGAGTCCAGTAATTTTAATTGCAATTTTCTCAATTCTTATTATTTTAGCACTGGTGGTCCTGGTGGTTGACTGGCTAAAACCTCCTATTTGCAGGTAAAACCCCGCTTATCAAATATGATTGAAAAACAGCAAAGCAATGAGTGATAAAAAAATGGAAACAAACACTTGTGTGTGCATGTGTATCATAGACTAAGATTAGTCGACATAGCATCCGTGGCGTTACCAATTGGTTTGTGAACTGCCGTTTTAAACAGTCCCTCCAGAAAAATGCGATTATGCGATCGTATAATTCAACGCATAATCAGCCAAAATCCGGTATATTTATGCAGGAGCCGCATTTTTTTCAAATTCGCCGCACTTTCGCCGCATAAATTGCCGATTTCCGCGCAAAATATGCGGGGCTTTAATTATTTCATAATCCCCGCATTTTCGTTGCAAAAAAGTCACATAATATAACTTAGCAGAGAGTTGAAAAGTTTTGTGTTTACTTCACACAAGAGCAGCCATTTTCCCCTGTTGCCACGGGAACGTTATGAAGTGACGTAATTATGTCATCAAATCACTTTTTTCTCTCTTTTTCATCAAACCACAGTTTTTGCAAGTTCCCGCAATTTTTGCAAGTTCGTTCCCGCAATTTTTGCAAGTTCGTTCCCGCAATTTTTGCAAGTTCGTTCCCGCAATTTTTGCAAGTTCCCGCAATTTCATCGTATAAAATTGCATAAATATCCCACATATTCCATCGCATTTTTTGAGATAACGATTTTTGCCCACAACAATCACAAAAAAACTCAGCATTTTCTGGAAGGACTGTTTAAATAGGCGAGTTTGGCGCTATGTGGTAAAGGCTAGAAGGAATACAGCTACTGTGACGACAGTTAAGTTTAGGAAAAAGATTACAACACTCCTGAGAAACGAACATGTGTTGCCGTGTGGAAATATTCAAATTATATTATTAGATTAGATTAGTTTTTGCGAGATTAGATAAACCGGCCGTAGCTGTATCCCTTCTAACCACATCCGAGATACTTGCGTTGCCATCTTGTTTTTTCTTTTGCAACCAACTGTGATGATTTTTGACGAGAGGTTGGCTTTTCTAATTTTTTCTGTATTGGTTTCTGAAGTGGGCTGCACAACAGTTCAGTGATGAGCACTGAGAAGGGTCTGGGTTCACATTGCTGCCGATGGTTTGCTTGCTTTATGCAACTAAAGCCGAAGCATTTGGATGACAAACAACACAAGGCTTTGGTCCTTTAACAATTTTTTTTATAATGCAGAAGGTTAGAGAGAACCTCGCACAATTGTCAAATCGCTTTCAATAACCAAACGAAATTGGTTTTGCAACTGAAATATCCCCAATCGACATTGAATCAGGACCCTGTGAATAGGAATCAAAAAATCACTGGGGGTACCCAGCCCTATGGCTGATGGCGATGGTTTGCTTGCTTTCTTTGCAACTAAAGCGGAAGCATTTGGATGACACTTCTGTCACACATATGTGTGAATACGTCTAAGTGGTGTGAGAAAAGGGCCCTGCACCCTTATCTGAACTTTTAAGTTCCTTAACTTGTTGCTGTATTTCAGCTCAACATCAAGTTGCTTTATTTCTTATTTTTTTCAAATCCCGCCGTTCCCAAACTTCCCACCTGTATGTGACTCTTCACAGCTTTGCCACATCAGCCCCTCCTGCTACCTGCACAGCTGTTAGTCATTCTGCTAATTATCCCACACCATATGAGCTCACATTCCCCATGCTGTTTCTGCCTCAGTAGACTGTTGGACTCAGCAGTACTGCTAACTGTCTTTTTGTGGCTGCCTGAGACATAAAATTAGTGGAGGTAGCATCTGTAGCGTCAGCCATTGGTCAGTGGACTGCATCGTTTTTTTTTGCAACCGGAAGTGACACGTTTTTGACGAGAGGGTTGATCTGGTGAGGATGAGTTGGCCAAATCAGTGTTGTTTATGGTTGCGATGGCTCTGCGCTAAGCTAAAACGCTAAAGAGGTAAATTTGCTGATTTTCAACCCTTCTGAAGCGAGTCATCCAGCGGAGATTTACCGGGGATTGTTAACCCTCTTGTTAACCGATGTTTTGACAAAACTCCTACTCAAAAAGCCATATTACAAAATTTCTGTTCTGACATTTATTTTCCAAAACAATTTGCACAACACATAAACATCAACGTTTCAGCTTTAGCACCAAAAACATGTGGCGTCACTATACGGAAATCTGAGTTTATTCTGAATCTTTCTGAAATTTATGCTATCTTTGATATGAAACACACAAGGATCAGTTACGTGCAAATACCTTTAAAAAGGTAAACTTAAGAACATATGTGAAAATGCCCTTTGACCTCGGAGGGTTAAACATGGACCTCTGGTACTGCAGCCATTCATCTGCATGTACGGCAGAACAGGAAATCAGCAAACTTTCCCCTTAAGTTACCAGCTAATGCTAGCGGTAGCTAGCTAGCTTGGTTGGCAGAACCCTGAACGAGACCTTTTTAGGTGACCAAAATGTTCCAGTTAACTTTGGTGAAGTGAAAACACACAGTAAGAGAGTCAAGATTAAGATGAAAACACAGACAAACAGCCCAAAACAAGTTGAGGTCTATTTTAATGTCCACAGTGTTAGCATGGTTAGCATCGCTAAGCCTCTGTCCTGATTGACAGCTCCTAAAGCATCCCCTGCTTTATCATCTGTTGTAAAATAAATGGGACAATAATTTACAAAATAAACCTCATGCTGTGTTCGGATATTCCATTTTGATGTGATGTCATAAATAAGACCTAATGTTGACATGGCACACTGATTAAAAAGACTTTATATCAAAAGGTTGCCGACCCATGTCATACGAAGAAGCTTTAATTGAAATCAAATCCTGCTGTTGCCTCTGAACAGCTCGCTCCGTCCCTGAAAAAGCACACCAGGCCACCAAAATGCAAATGTTATTTTAGGCCTCTGGCTAGTGACCGTTGGAGTACTTCAGACCTGTGCACACTTGTCCTTGCTCTGGCTTATCATTCACTTCAAAGAACAGATGGCTTCAGTGGCTATAGGGACCACGCCTGTAAGTACACAACACAGGATGGGATTTATCACAAACACACACGTTTATGACATAATTCAAGTCAATGTATTTATAGAGCACATTTAAAACCAACCTAGGCTGAACAAAGTGCTGTACAAAGTAATATTATGTTATAAAAGCAAAGGAAGACAATAAAAATATAGACACAATGAACATCACACAAACAACAAACTTCTATACAAATGTCCCCAAACTAAATCATAAGCCAAAGAATAAAAATGCGTTTTAAGACGAGACTTAAAGATCTCGGCAGCAGAGGAGGACCTAATATAAATGGGAAGTTTGTTCCGGAGTCTCGGGACCACAACGGAGAAGGCACGATCACCCTTTGTTTTCTTTTTGTTTTCATAGGACACTTGGCAGTTGATCTTTTTTTTTTTCATTTCCTCTCTGCTTTTCTACACTTTTGTCTAAGGGCACGAGTCAGAGGTTATTCAGAATTAAATAAATGAATAAATAAAAAATAAATAAATGTGGCGTTAGGAAATAAAAAGTCCACGGAAATAAATAAATGTGGATTTATGAAATAAAAGTACCATGAAATAATTAAATATGTATTTATTGCCTCATTTATTTATTTCATGATGTATTTCAAAGGCATATTTATGTATTTATTCATTTATTTAATTCTGAATAAAACGGCATTCCATAGCAGTTGACAGGTTCAGTGCTTGGATAGCGATCTGGCAAGCAAGGTTTCGGTAATGGATTAGAAAGTGATGCATTAAAAACCACAGGTTTATGGTAGGATAGACCAGCAACATCCAGCTAAATATTTAAAACTCTGTTACAGACTGAGTCAGATTGAATGAGTCCACAAGTTGTAGAAACTAAAAAACTTTGAAACTAAAGGCTTTGATGGATATTAAAATCACCAAGGATTAAAATCTTATCCGAGTTGGGCACAATCAAGGATAGAAACTCCGAAAATTCACTGATAAAGTCCTTATTGTACTTGGGGGCGGGTCTATACACCAGTGCACAAATAACTGCAGCGTTTCTTTAGCTTATCTCTTATCTCTCTCTCTATCTCTAATGAATGAAGTTGTGTTCTCTGCTATATAACCACCTCTGTTATACCTTCCGAAGGCAGAAATGTAACGTTTAACTAAACTCTTAATTGTGGAGTTTTGAAGCTCGTGAAAGTCCCATTTTCCATTCATTTCTCACGAAGTATGAAATCCTACGAAATTAGGCAACCGCTGGCTGGTCACGTGACACCGGCTACAGAGCTCCGTGAAATGTTTTTCGTATCAGCAACCGTTGCTTCGTTGGAATTGTACTGGCAAGTTTTGATTATTGGGGGGCTGGAATGGTGCGTTCTTTGTGTCTTGTAATCGCGACTAGTAGCTCGAGTGTGACGTCACATCCGTGTCGAAAAACGAATAACCGCGGGTAGGCTACTGCTCTGCTTTCTGCTCCAGACTCGGCCATTGTTGTCATATAGCAACCGAGCGTCTCTAGCCAATTTCAGCTGCACAAGCTACAAAATAATCTAATCAATAAGACTGTAGAGACATGTCTATAGGTATTTAACACTATGTTTAACCTAATAAGACTGTAGAGACATGTCTATAGGTAGCAGTATACAGCACTATGTTTAACTCCTAATAAGACTGTAGAGACATGTCTATAGGTAGCAGTATACAGCACTATGTTTAACTCCTAATAAGACTGTAGAGACATGTCTATAGGTAGCAGTATACAGCACTATGTTTAACTCCTAATAAGACTGTAGAGACATGTCTATAGGTAGCAGTATACAGCACTATGTTTAACTCCTAATAAGACTGTAGAGACATGTCTATAGGTAGCAGTATACAGCACTATGTTTAACTCCTAATAAGACTGTAGAGACATGTCTATAGGTAGCAGTATACAGCACTATGTTTAACTCCTAATAAGACTGTAGAGACATGTCTATAGGTAGCAGTATACAGCACTATGTTTAACTCCTAATAAGACTGTAGAGACATGTCTATAGGTAGCAGTATACAGCACTATGTTTAACTCCTAATAAGACTGTAGAGACATGCCTATAGGTAGCAGTATACAGTGCTATGTGTACGACTTCTTCATTTGGTTACAACAACGACAAATTACATCTATGCTTACCGCAGCGGCGCAGGGTTTGAATCCAGCCTGCAGCCCTTTGCTGCATCTCTTCCCCGCCATCTCTCTCCCCACTTTCCTGTCTGCAACTGTCCTAGCCATTAAAGGCCAATATGCCCCGAAAATGATCTTAAAAAAATAAAGACTGTTCTTGAGTCCCGCATCTCGTGTCCGAGTCGGGTTTGAAGTCTTTTGAGAATGAGTCCTGCATCAAGTCTGAAGTCACTGTGTGTTCGACTTAAAGGTCTTCCTTATGAGGTCGTAAGGAGCAAGGGTACCTCCCCTTTCTCTGCTTTGCCCGCCCAGAGAATTTGGCCCACCCATGAGAGAGAGAGAGAGAGACATCATGGCTTTCAAACGAGCAAAGTGGCAGTTGGTCAAGGCCACACCCCCACCCTCAACCTTGCCCCCCCCTCTCTCCTCCTCAACAGCTACAGACACAGAAATGGCACATCCTGAGGAAAGCTCATTGTGGGACTGGCTCTAGTGGCTGTAATTCTGCACCAAGGCTGAATTTTGGGAAAGAGACTTCAGATACAGTATTAGGGGACCACTAAGGTCTATATAAAAGAGACTTCAGATACAGTATTAGGGGACCACTAAGGTCTATATAAAAGAGTCTTCAGATACAGTATTAGGGGACCACTAAGGTCTATATAAAAGAGTCTTCAGATACAGTATTAGGGGACCACTAAGGTCTATATAAAAGAGACTTCAGATACAGTATTAGGGGACCACTAAGGTCTATATAAAAGAGTCTTCAGATACAGTATTAGGGGACCACTAAGGTCTATATAAAAGAGACTTCAGATACAGTATTAGGGGACCACTAAAGCCTATATAAAAGAGACTTCAGATACAGTATTATGGGACCACTAAGGTCTATATAAAAGAGACTTCAGATACAGTATTATGGGACCACTAAGGTCTATATAAAAGAGACTTCAGATACAGTATTATGGGACCACTAAGGTATATATACAAGCATCCAAAAAGTAGCATGTCAAAGGACCTTTAAGTGCGACTCAAGTCCATGTCTCAAACTCCAGTCCCTATCTCTGGTGGAAACATAAACACCCTGATAACAATTATTAAGTACTCTGTTTTTGTTTTGCTTAGTGATGGTATAGTAAAGGTAAAGATAAAGATAAGGTAAACAGTGGTGGAAGAAGTATTCAGATAGACAGTCAGTAGATTTGTTGTGCAGCAAGAGAATGACATCCATCATGACACATATTTACGAAAAAAATACCCCAAAAAACTGACACAAGGACTCATAATCTAATCCAACTACTCAAGATTCCACAAATTAGGACATAGGAGAGCGAGAGAGAAAATTGGCCAGTTTTGATTATTGGGGGGCTGTAACCCCCCCTGTAAATTACCGCAACAGCCCAGGGTTCGAATCCAGCCTGCGGCCCTTTGCTGCATCTCTCTCCCCACTTTCCTGTCTGCAACTGTCCTAGCCATTGAAGGCCAAAATGCCCCATGTACTGTTCTAAGGCTTAGTCCTTACCGCAGCGGCCTGGGTTCGATCCCAACCTGCGGCCCTTTGCTGCAAGTTGCGCACTAATAAAGCTTTAAGTGTGTCACTAAAATCTGGCTGCAGCACTTTTGTACTAATGTTGAACTGGAAAGCTTTGCGAGTTGAGACAGAGGTGGGCAGGAAGTCACAATTGCAGATAATAAGTTACCAATATATAGTGGGGTGGGAAGTTTCATGTCTTTATACATGATTACCCACAAAATGCAAAGACACACGCACGCACGCGCACAGACACACACCTTCCCCCGACACTCGTAATGCGGTCCCAACCACAGGAAGTAAAAGTTAGGTTTTTATGATAAAAAAGTTTCTATTCCTCCTGTCATGTGATATTTCCAGAAATGTCAGCGTCTCAGATGTTAACCGTCTTTAAATTTCAATCTTTAACGTATTGTTCTGATTTTCAAATTGCAGCCGACTAGTTCAGAGAATCGCGCCTTGGTTTATGATACCTGTCAGACGCTGATATCAATGAATTGTGCCAAAAGTGAGCATTAAAAAAAATATATATACAAAAGACAAGTTAATCACAGTTGAGCATGTCTAAACAAGTGAAGCAGCCTTGAACTCAAAACACAAAGAGCATGGTTTATTCAAGGAGCACGCTTACCACCTGTGCTTGCTGTGAAGTCTTGTCCATTTGTCTTGGCTGGAGCAGATGAATGAAATCTTTTTATTCACCGAATCCAGTTCCTCTAACGTTACGACTTGTTAAATGCTATGTCATAACTTTATTCCTCCGTCAATAAGTACCGGCTTGAAATGTCATCTTCCACAGCGTATGTAGGCAGTGTAAACAACTGTTACTAGCGACGATGAAGCAGCAAGCGGATGAGGAAGTGCACTTGCTGAAACATGCGGTTGGTTGACGGACTTCAGTCTCAGGCTGGGATTTCCTCATTCAATGTTAGACCAAAGGTGACACAATTGGGTGTGTATGTGTGTGCGTGGCAGTGTGCAGTGAAACCTGTTTGTCAGCTTTTAGTTTATGTACTTGGAGTTGAATAGCGATTAAAGGGTATATTTTGTTTTTCAAGCTGGACCCCATTTTCCCATGCATTGGTGTCTAAGTGACTTATTTGAACAAATGTTTTTTTTTTCCAATGTAACCCTATAGAGCTTCAATGTAACCCTATAGAGCAAATGTTCACTGTCAATTTATGTCCACTAAAAGTTCTGTTTTTGCCACTGACAGGCTCAGATTATTATTCTAAGTGTCTGACAACATTATGGAAAAGATCTCTACTAAGATTATTTTGGGGGGCTTTTTCCCTTTATTAGATAGTGACAGTGGATAGACAGGAAAGGGGGAGAGAGATGGGAGAATACACACAGCAAAGGGCAGCAGGTCGGATTTGAACCCACGCCCGTTGCAAAGGACTCGAGAGATAGACCTTATTGTTAAAGAGTAAGATCCTTTTTGTTTAACCAGAAACAGCCCTAAAAATCTAAAAACTTTAAGGTGCATCACCCTGTACATAATTGGTTAGTAGAGGACCTGCAGTTCAGAACTGGAGCTGCTGGTTTAATAACGCACACATGACAAACATCATTATCAGCACTACTACTAAACTTAAAGGTCCAATATGTAATACTGACAGCTAGTGTTTAAAATAGTTACTGCAGTCCAAAATATAAAATACTGGAGAGAGTCGTCCCCCCCGCCCCCTCCTCAACAGTGTTGCTAGAAGCTAGTCTCACATAGCCAGACACAAAACTTCACAGCGCAGCGGAGCAGCTAATGTTAGATGCTGGCTATATTGACAGTCATAAAGATAAGATATGAAGCCTTTATTGTCTCCTATAGGAGAAATTCATCTTGGTCACTCGAGAGAAACAAAATGGCGACACATAAACACCAAGGGGGTAAGCCTCTCTCCACAACCTGTACCTCTTAGGGCGCCATTTTGATGCAAACAAGCACTCACCCGCCATTAGCATTCCATTGACTCCCATTTATTTTGACGTCACTTTGACATTGAATAACTTTACATCTGAAGCGTTTCAAGACTCTATTTGTCCATTGTTTATTTCTAAAGAAACACGACAATGTATAAAAGGCTCCATTACCTTGTATCTCACATTATGGCTCCATTTCAGACGTTTTTTTAAATTAGGCTAACGATTGTGTCATAACCAAGTGACTTCTGTCGCATAGTAGAGGAATTACCGTATAGTACAGGAGAAGCTCGCAGGCAGTTTGGACTTACATGAGCTGATTAAGTTTAATTACTAATGTTAACTAGCATTTTAGTTAGCAATAATTAGCCTGTTCCCAAGGAGAGGCTGGGGTCGAATTGAAAGTTAAGCAAAAGGTTTAATGAAACTGCATGAAAACGACAAGACAAAACACAATCAAACATAAAACATAAAACACTGCAGCTGACAGCGGACTGATCTCATGCTTCTCCTTGCGGAGTTACAGAAGAACAGTCATGTGACATGACAAACAATACGCTGTAAACAGCGGACTTCAACGTGCTTCCCCTGTCGGGGTCACAGATTGAAGTGCCGAAATCACCTCAGTTTCCGAATTATATTCCTGTGGAATTGTGGGTCTCTGATTAAAGACACACCTCTGATTTCAGGTTTACTCCAGGTCACAGACAAAGGTTGTTTCACATGGTAGTGCCGATTCTGTTCAAGTTTGCAGAGTTTGCATTTCCTTTTTTCTAATGACGTCTGGCCCTGCAGGGAGTGGCTCCCCAAAACCAGAAACAATAGTTACCTTTCCTGTGGGGACAATGAGTCTTCTTCATATGCTAAATGTCAGACATGACCTGATCAATTCTTTAGAAGCTAGGTTTTGGGTGAGACACTCAAATGCTGATTAGTGTAGTTACTTGATTAAATTTAGCTGCAGGCCCCATTAAACATTGTTTTCAAAACATAAGCCTGGTTTTAACTTTTTAACTTCAACAGTTGCTAGCTAACCAATTAGCATTAGCAGGTTTGTTTATCAGTACCATAGCAACACTAACTTCCGCTGGAACTGTCGGATAGGAACCGTCCGAAGCCTGTCACATTGCTGTCAGAAAATATTGTCATGTTACTTGAATATCTGATGACATATTGTGGTTATTTTTGGATTAAATACAGTAAATCTATTATATATTCCACCTTTAAATAAAAAAAATAATACTACCTGTCATCTAGTATCAGGACCTGTACATGTAAACAGGGGCGGATCTACCGGGGTGGCATAAGGTGGCAAATGCCACCCTAAAAGAAAGCCTCGCCACCCCTGCTGCCACCCCAGTTGCCAGCAACGAATTAAAAGTAATGGCCAATTTGACCATTTACAAGCGCGAATCTCCAATGTCCGTTTGCTTCCCCTCTCACACATCTGCCACTCATCACCTGTGTCTCACCTTAATGACTTTCCTGTGATAATTCCCCTTACTTCTATCATACTTTTATCTCCTATTAAGTGAGATCACACTGTATGGTCACTTATTCCTAATATGAACTGTTTCACATGAAACCTCAAATGCAGGACACTGATTGCATGAGATTTGTCTGTATGAGTTTGCAAATGGCAGCCTGTGCCCTTTTGTAGTGTGTACATACTATTTCTCATCACACTGTGATCAAATTCAGTAGGCCTATATATATGCAATATGTTGCCACCCCTCAAAAATTCCTGCCCCCATCTTGCCACCCCATAAATATGTTTCTAGATCCGCCCCTGTGTACATGTAAGCATGGACGCCTGGTACTGTCTGAATGGGGGGGGCAAATATCGCGACTTGGAACCGGAAAGCAGGAAAGACCGGTCAGGGGGGGTGCAGCAACCTCTCACTGAAGGAGTGTCCATGAGTTGTTCCTAAAAAGAAAAAGCTTGATTTCATACGGATTTATGGCTTCTACAGGAGCAGAAACCTTCGTTTCACAATCTCACTGCTCGTGTTCAGTCTACCTCGGATTTTTTTTATTTAGACATTATGGCTAATAATCTAAATCATTATGATGAAAAGTAATGGGGATTTCTTTTACTTCCGGAGCTATGCAACCAACCACCCGGAACTACATTGCTGTAACAGACCGGAAGGTGGATGTAACGGACGCGATACAGAAACGGAAGCCCCTGAAGGAAAATGTCGAGTGAAAAATGTTAAACGGGGGTTTATTTAGTCGACGGTTGACCCCCCGCGTTGTTATAGACAACCTCTCCGTTTAGCTACTTTAAGGACGGAACTTAACACGCACGTTGTGACGTGAATTATTCTGTTTCGAGACTCATTTAAAGCTGCTTTTGGATGGGAACATTACAAGCCAGGTCCAAGTGGTTTCATGATGTTTCCCGCTACGAAAAACATGGATTCTATTCACAGGTAACTATGGTTACAGTCAACGTTGTTACTTTGGTTTGAGAAGCGGGGGGGGGGGGCGTCCCCCCCCAACAAAAGTACGATTTGAACCCCATTTTTTTGCATTTACATTGACGCAGACAACGTTTAGACCAGTACTGATGAGTAGACCGGTGTTGTGTCAAAACGTGATTGACGTATGCGCGAGCGTCTCGTGACCTAGATTATAAACAATCCATCCTTTGCCACCTGCCAAAAGGGGATCCCAGCTGCTACCTTGTCACTGAAAGGTTGTTTTTGCCAAAAAAATTACTTGCTTTCATTAATAAGGGTTATATCTGACAGACAATAACCCATTCATTACTTTTACCAGTTAAAATACCTTTTTGGGGGCAATACAACCCATAAAATGCACTTTTCCACTTGCCAAAAAGTGATCCCAGCCCCTACCTTGTCACTGAGCGGTTGTTTTTGCCTCAAAAATACTTGCTTTTATTAATAATGGTTATATCTGACAGACTATAACCCATTCATTACTTTTACCAGTTAAAATACCTTTTTTGGGGGGCAATACAACTCATGAAATGCACTTTTGCACTTGCCAAAAAGTGATCACAGCCCCTACCTTGTCACTGAAAGGTTGTTTTTGCCAAAAAAAAAATTACAATACAACCCATGAAATGCACTTTCATCTTGCTTATAACATTGGTGGTTATATTATTATTAGTGTACTTTATTTCTTAATAAATACATCTTAAGATGTTCACTCCTTCCTCTCATTATCAACAACTTTAGTTACTTTTCAGATGACAGTTTTTTTATCCTCTTCCCCGTTGAATGTTTGTGATAAACTGAAGGAAGAAGTGTTGAGAAAATTGTCCTCCATCTTAAGGTAAATAAAGTCTTTAAAAAGCCTGATGTGAGTCGAGTGCAGATTGGAGTTGTGCCTGCTCAGATTTAAACGGTTTCCGGCATAAAGCCAAGGGATCCGGATCCGGCTGCATTGTGAAATCCATAAAATAATAAACTTTTCTCATTACAAACAATAGCAGAAGATGGAAATCATTTCTAAAACGTTGTAGCTATCTATGATTGTTTGATTGCTAACGTTAGCTTAAAATGCCATTCAAGTGACAGCCTTTGTTTTGTTTGATTGCTAACTTGTAGCCACCAGTGAACAAACTTCGGTATGTATAGAGTGCGGATCGGGCCGCATTTTTCTGTCCGAGCCCGGCCCGTGTCCGACAGGCATTAAGATATTTACAGTATCTCACAAAAGTGAGTACACCCCTCACCTTTTAGTAAATATTTCATTATATCTTTTAATGGGACAACACTGAAGAAATTACACTTTGCTACAATGTAAAGTATTAAGTGTCCAGCTTGTATAACAGTGTAAATGTGTCCCCTCAAAATAACTCAACACACAGCCATTAATGTCTAAACCGCTGGCAACAAAAGGGAGTACACCCCTATGTTAAATTCCCATAGAGGCAGGCAGATTTTTATTTTTAAAGGTCAGTTATTTCATGGATCCAGGATACTATGCATCCTGATTAAGTTCCCTTGGCCCCCCCACATCATCACATACACTTCACCATACCCCCCCATCATCACATACCCTTCACCATACCCCCACATCATCACATACCCTTCACCATACCTAGAGATTGGCATGGGGTACTTTCCATAAAATCATCTCTCCATGCAAATCAAACCAGCTATTAGGCTAACCATGAAATAAAACCATGCCAATCTCTAGGTATGGTGAATGGTATGTGATGATGTGGGGGGGCTATTTTAATTCCAAAACTCACGTCGGGAAGTGACAGCCTTGTCCATCGTCAACGAAGCTGAAAACGGCTGTTGTTTCTGACGCCATGAAACGTTTTAAAACTTTTTAGAGATACGGGTTTCTCACAGGACAGCTACACAGCTACAAACGTATGATGATTTTATACACCGTGATGCATTGCTATAGATTAACTCCCCAAAAGTATATAAAGGAGTTAATTTAAGCAGAACCATAAACATCTACAGCAGTAGTAGTTTAATACTTCAGTAAGGTTTTTACTTGTATTACATTTACTTATATTTTCAGTGGATTATTTTCACAGTGTGGTATATAGATGAGATTTAGATTAGATTTATTTTTATTCATTTATAATTCTTTGTGTACTTACATACATTTAGAAAATGAAAAAAATGTATTCCATTAGCCACTTGCAGTGCAAAGGAAAACAATCATACAGATGTACACAAGAATACGGAGACTAAAACAGGGGTCTTCAATGTTTCTTTAAGCCAAGGACCCCTTAACTGAGAGTGAGACGGAGCAGGGACCCCCTTCTAGGGATGTTAACCGATGACCGTTTGACCGGTGGTTGACCGTTTCAACGTTAACCGGTCAAAATTATTGTTAGTCGGTTAAAAAAAAAAAGAAAAGATCTCTAAATTAGGCAATTATAGATATTGGAATAAACGCTACTACAGTTAGCCATTAAGGCTGGAATACCCGACCCGAGCCCGACGGGTCCCAACGGTAGGCCTACCCGACGGGCCGGGCCGGGTTCGGACGGAATGATGGCCGGGTTCGGGCCGGGCTCGGACGGTCATATCAGCGCGGTAGCCTAAGGCATTGGACATTTAAAATTTTAAACAGCTTATTATGTAATGGGCCTGTTTCACTTGATGCAAATGTTTGTTTTTGTGATTAAAATAAATTTAAAATATTAAAACAGAAACACGTGCATACCAGGCAGACTGCATGCTGCAGCGCATTGAGCGCTCAGAGCGCAACGATGGAAAATGTTAAGAAGTTGGCCTCAGGAGATTTTAAAACCTAGGAAAAGTCTACTGTGTGAAAGTATTTCCACATAGTTGTCTAGGCATATGTTAATTTTATTTAAAAAACTTGACGTGAGTGGAAGGGCGGTGCCGTGTGTGTGTGTGTGTGTGTGTGTGTGTGTGTGTGTGTGTGTGTGTGTGTGTGAGAGAGATGCGACAGAGTTGAGAAATTGCAGGCGCGGCTCAAAATGGCTGTTTTTTCAAATAGCGTAGCATATTTTAAACTAAACGGTTAACCGGTTTCAACCGGTTAATGAGGCTCGGTGACCGGTCAAGAAAATTTTTAGTTTTCGCCATCCCTACCCCCTACTACATATATTGTAGAAAGTGAAGTTGCATATTAAGCTGGGCCTACAATAATGTGTAGGGCAGCCTAAAGCCTTTACACATACCTTTTTTAGTGCATAGAATTCTTAAGCTATTTAAATAATTGTTTATTATGTTATGTTATTTATGTTTTAGGGCCCTATGTTGCTTCCGTACGCAGTGCAAAGCCCAATGCGAGTGTCTTTGCTAGTTTAAAGGTCCCATGGCATGAAAACTTCACTTTATGAGGTTTTTTTAACATTAATATGAGTTCCTCCAGCCTGCCTATGGTCCCCCAGTGGCTAGAAGATACTTCAGATACAGTATTAGGGGACCACTAAGGCCTATATCCAAAAAGCAGCATGTCATAGGACCTTTTAGGCCGACGCAGTTGTCAATTTCCTGTCCAGCGCCCACGTCGCTTAACCCTTGTGTTGACCTTCTGGGTCCAAATTGGAAATGAACATGTTTAGTTTTTTTTACACTTTTGACGTTTTTGTCTCTTATTTTGCTGATTTTTAAAAAAACGATTTCCTGCACGTCTTCCCCCCCTCTCTCTCTCCCCTTTCTCACCTAGCTGTCCTGTCAAATAAAGGTGAAAAGGCCCCAAAAAATAATCTTAAAAGAAAATAGTTTACGGCATATCCTCTGTATCTTTTTAATGGATATTTCTGTTAATCCAGAAAATCAAAATAAACACATGTGACAATTCGTTACAGAAAAGTCCTTCATGTTAACACAGTATATTAGCCCGGATATCTACTTACTTTTCTAACAGTGTAAAATTTAAATATGTGTTTACCTTTCAGTCTTTACTGTTCTTGACTGACATGTTTCTGTGTTGTTTTTCCCCGTCAGTGGGACCGGTGTCTTCTACCAGGCCATACCTGCTGTCGGAGCCGACGGAAAGAACATCATGAAACTGATTCCTGTACAAATGGTCAACGGGCAGTTTTTCCAGTCTCCAATAAGCAAGACGGATTTGACACAACAGAAAGCTGTCGGCCTGAACATCGCCTCAGCACCTGTTCAGACGGTACAAAAGGCAGCGTTGAGTCCTTCTGCCACTCAGCAAGATGTCAGGAAGCAGGTTTCCATCATTAATGTCTTCCCTAATCAAGTGGGTTTGGATCGCGGTAGTTCACTAAACAAGCATCCACTGCAGCAACAGAGGGTGAATTTAATAGCCATACCTCAGATGGAAACACCTGCAGCAAACAGTGCGAAGTCAGGAAGACTTCCAGGTCCGCTCCCAGTCACCGTGAAAGCTCCAGCCATCCCCAGAGGACGGTACCTTCAGATTACCCCTAATGCAACAGTCCCAACAGTCCCAAGAGTACCAGCAGTCCCTACAGTCCCTGCAGTCCAAACAGTCCCAACAGTCCCAAGAGTACCAGCAGTCCCTACAGTCCCTGCAGTCCAAACAGTCCCAACAGTCCCGAGATCCCCAGCAGTCCCAACAGTCCCAGCATCTGAACTACCTCCTCGTGTCAAGAGACCGATTTTTCCTTTGCCAGCCAACTCCTCTCCGAGTTCAGGCTCAGCCGGTGTGGCCTACACGTCACCAGCTGTCACAACTGTCAGTGTTTCTGCACTCGACACGCTCAAGTTTCTCTGCAACATGTCAAATGCTACTTCATGTGGATCGCCATCAAAAGGACCAAAACCACATTTAAAATTAATTCCAAAGGTTTCACAAAGGCCCGACAGCCCCATTAAGTGGGTAATCGAAGAAGAGGACAGCTTCGCGGCTCCGACTCTTGATCCTGCTAATTTTTCCGTCAGTTCAGAGATTCTTCGAGCCTTCGCAGAGAGCGAAAGTGCTCCCAAGCACTGCAACGCTTTTACAAATCCGGTCTCCGGGTCGAGTCTGGGCAAAAGTGGACAAGGACAGGAAAGCACCTCGGTCAACTCCAACAGGAAGGTGGTTTTGGCGGCCAAAAACGGTAGCGTACCATATAAAATGGGAAAAAGCGACTCACCCACAGCGGCGGGAAAAAGTTATGAATACAACAAAACCACCGTGCCTTCATCCCAACAATCACTTGAGTCAGTTTCACCTCCGAAAAGGCAGGGCATCAGAATAATCATCCCAAAAGGGTCGCACGAAGTGATTGATCTCTGTGACGACGACGCTCACATTGATTCGTCCCCACCAGCGGCATCCGTTCACATGTCGGCGGCCGCTCGTCCGGATGAAGACAATGTAATATTTGTGTCGTATATCCCCCCCAAGACTGACTCGGAGTCCACGCAAGATTTGAGACTAAAAACACAAATGGCACCTGGGAGGGAAACGGACAAGACGGGTACAAGCAGCTCGAACAATGTGACCGAACAGAAGAGCCCGGATGGTACAACTGGCACTCTTGCAAGAAGAAAACCTGTCCACAGCATGTCCGTCAACGCAGCTAAAAACGTTACGCGTGTTTGCGGTTCAGCAGCGACGAACATGCAGAATAACGAGGGTCCGAACTTTAGCAGTCGGCGGAGCACCGCCACCCAACAGTCGAAGGGCGTGGGAGTTGACGTAGAAAGACAAAGTCCAGCAGATCGCGTAAATATTGCCTCAGCTGCTGTTCAGATGGTGAACAAGGCAGCGTTGAGTCCTTCTGCCACTCAGCAAGTTGTCCGGAAACAGGTTTCCCTCATGAATGTCTTCCCTAATCAAGGGTGTTTGGATCTTCCACTGCAGCAACAGAACGTGAATGTAATAGCCGTCGTTCCTCAGATGGAAACACCTGCAGCAAAGAGTGCGAAGTCAGGAAGACTTCCAGGTCCGCTCCCAGTCACCGTGAAAGCTCCAGTCATCCCCAGAGGGCAGTACCTTCAGATTACCCCTAATGCAACAGTCCCAACAGTTCCAGCAGTCCAGAGAGTCCAAACTGTCTCAACAGTCCCGACAGTCCAAACAGTCCCAGTAGTCTTGACGGTACCGAGAGTCCCAGCAGTCCCGACAGTCCCAGCAGTCCCAGCATCTGAACTACCTCATGTCAAGAGACCGCTTCTTCCTTCGCCAGCCGACTCCTCGCCGAGTTCAGGCTCAGCCGGTGTGGCCTACACGTCACCAGCTGTCACAACTGTCAGTCCACAAAAAGTTTCTGCTCTCGACCCGCCCAAGTTTCTCTGCGATATGTCCAATGCTACTTCATGTGGATCGCCATCAAAAGGACCAAAACCACATTTAAAATTAATTCCAAAGGCTTCACAAAGGCCCAACAGCCCCATTAAGTGGGTAGTTGAAGAAGAGGACAGCTTCGCGGCTCCGGCTCTTGCTCCTGCCAATTCTTCCGTCAGTTCAGAGATTCTTCGAGTTGTTGCAGAGAGAGAAAGTGCTGCCAAGCACTGCGACGCCCTTACAAACCCGGTCTCCGGGACCGAACAGAAGAGCCTGGATGGAACAACGGACGCTGGACGGAGTGTGTCCGTCAACGCAGTGAAAAACTTTACGCGTGTTTGTGGTTCAGCAGCGACGAACATGCAGAATAATGAGGGTCCGAACTTTAGCAGTCAGCAGAGCACCGCCACCCAGCAGTCGGAGAGCATGCAAGTTGATGTAGAAACAAAGAGTCCAGCAAATCCCAGCAACTCCGACAGCAGCAAAATAGAGATGGACACCCACAAAATGAAGGTGAGGGCACTTCTATTGTGTATATACTCCACATTAACTACGTTAAAGGTCCCATGGCAGGAAAAATTCACTTTAAGAGGTTTTTTAACATTAATATGTGTTCCCCCACCCTACCTATGGTCCCCCAGTGGCTAGAAATGGTGATAGGTGTAAACCGAGCCCTGGGTATCCTGCTCTGCCTTAGAGAAAATGAAAGATGGGCTGATCTGGAATCTTCTCCTTATGAGGTCATAAGGAGCAAGGTTACCTCCCCTTTCTCTGCTTTGCCCGCCCAGAGAATGTGGCCCACCCATGAGAGAGAGACATCATGGCTTTCAAACGAGCAAAGTGGCAGTTGGTCAAGGCCACACCCCCACTCTTCACCTTGCCCCTATACAGGTCTATATAAAAGAGACTCAGATACAGTGTTAGGGGACCACTAAGGTCTATATAAAAGAGACTCAGATACAGTGTTAGGGGACCACTAAGGTCTATATAAAAGAGACTTCAGATACAGTATTAGGGGACCACTAAGGTCTATATAAAAGAGACTTCAGATACAGTATTAGGGGACCACTAAGGTCTATATAAAAGCATCCAAAGAGCACCATGTCATGGGACCTATAACATGCACATTATTATTTCAATTTTTGCTCTTATTCAGAAAAAGACAATATTCTGACTACATTTAAGCTGTTTACTAGCCTGGATACCAGCCGAACTTAGCTCCGCCCACAACATTCGAGGTCGGGAAGTTCGGTCTGGACTCGCTCCATTGAGAAGCAATTATTGCCCGAACAGGATCTGTTCAGACCAGTCAGATTGTCGGACAGATGATCAACAGTAACAGAATCAACCACGTCACCAAAGAACGCTTGGGTTGAATTTGTTTACAACAGGTGGCATGCCACGTGTAGCTAGATTCATTATGTCTATGTGTAGATTCCACCATCGCGTCTGTTATAGAAGATATCGACAGTGCATTCATTTTAAAATCCTCAACCGGCCTGTCTCAAACCAGCTAATGGTGTGGCTTAGGGCTGGGCGATATGGACCAAAAGTCATATCCCGATATATTTTGGCTGAATATCGATATACGATATATATCCCGATATTTTTTTCCGCAAAGTGAGAGCAAATGTTCAGTCAAAGCCAAAATCAAATATGACATGTCACAAGTAGTTTCATAGAGACAGTTGCAAAATCAAATAAATAATAAACCGGTTTCTTCACCTGGTTCATGATTAAATGCTCAGCTGTTCAAATAACAATAAAATGTAAACCTAAATACTGTATAACAGGAGTACCTTTTTTGAAATCAAAGCTCCATATTTGTGATTCGTTCCAAAGGTCAATTAAGCTTTTGATATTAATATAATCTACTTTGTTCAAAATGTAATGCCTCATGCCTGTAAGCCTAGGTTTATAGTCCCATTCTTCCACTTGATACTGCTTCCACTTAAGTAAACTAAAAGATGAACTATCGACTACAAAACAAAGAAACTAATTAATGTGTTAATACAAAGAATATTTATTATGATCGGTTCACAGATCTGAGTCCAAACGGAAACTTCACCCTTCTGAACTAAGAGTTTCTGCTTCAAGGTGAAGTTTAAAACAGACTGAAATGTCCAGGCTCATTCCTCCACTATTTATTTCTGTATGTATTTATGCGTTACATGTCATTTTAACGGGCACTGAGCTCCAGATCCTGCAGCTGCAGACGGTCTCTGCTGCCCCGCTGTAGCTTCTCTCCGTCCGCCTGCCGCCGCAAACTTAGTGGAACTTTCCGCCGATATCGACATACAGGTCGTCCTGGACTACGTGTAAGATCCTACCGATCACCACTCTGTCTTTGGCTGGTCCGATCTGGATCAGCGGGGACCCGCGCAGCAGCGAGGCAAAGCTGTGTTTTTACCGGGGAAGAGACGCTGCGGCCGCCACGGAGCTCTCCGCCTCCCGCTGCCGCCGGAGCTCAGGTTGCTGGTCGAGGCGGCATACATAATCATAAAACACATTGTCACCTGTTAAATGTTATTCATTGCTGTTTGTTCTTTTCATTTCCTCTATCGAACATAATTAAGCAGTACAAAAGTCCGGCATCTTTAGCGTTGATCTGAATGCTTCGCACCCCTGTTCCAAGATGGCGGCGGTTTTGACGTATGTTTAGAACCTCAAGGCGACATCTGTGTATATATCTATGGGAGCAAGGATCACATTTGAACTATATCGATATATGCGATATGGTCTAATTCCATATCTCATTTAAAAATATATCGATATATTTTTAATATCGATATATCGCCCAGCCCTAGTGTGGCTGCGACTCAGCTGTTCAAGTGGCAGAGGCTGGTTTTAGAGGCTTCACCTGTTTCAACGGCCAATATAGAAGTCAGCCGGTAAAGTCAGATATATAAACTATATGAATAAAATGATCATTAATCCATTTTATTTCTGCGTTACAAACAGCTTTACAAAATGGCAGAGTTTTAGACGGAGCAAAGCCTTAGTTGCGTTATATGGTGGAAAGAGATAGAGAGGGAGCGCCCAGCGACGCTAGAACAAAGCCGTGAATCAGAGAAATAAAACGCGTTTTCGCCGATTCATCTCTAGAAATGCGACTGTAGCGAGCATGTCACTATCACTAACGTTATCCACATTCATATTTACACGCAACAAATGATATATCCAGCTTCAAAAAAGTCTAAAAGTCGGAAGTCAGAACAAATGCATTGTGCAAAGAGTGGTTGCTATGGAGACGATACACAGTGTTGAGTTCTGTTGCTCTGATTGGTTGTAGGTTGTAGGTCTATCCAATGAATGCAGAGGAATTTTCTTACCTGGTTCGGTTGGAACACGCCCCATAATCACAGCCCAATGGAGCGGTTTCAGACTCAAATTCTGACTAGAATCTGAGTAGGACCACGTCAGGCTAGCTGTTTACATGGCTAATGAAAGTAAATATTCCACTTATATTCCCGTTTACATGCAGCCATGCAAAAATAGGATTTTTTCAAAGTTTTCTGGCGGACTTGTTTGACTGTGTGAACACAGCCAGCCTCCCTCTTTCATTCCTTCAACCACCTTCTTTTATGCATATCCAAAAACCTGTTGATATCCAAGTCTTCAAATCATTTGTTTAAGTAGTTGAATATGAGTGAATATCCTTTAGACAAAAAAAATAACAAAAAACTGTGAAATGTATCTGGGAGAACTTGCCTGCAATTCATAAATTTAAACATCAACATGCATGTCTGGAAAAACATTTCCCATATCTGTAGACAGCAATAAATATTTCCTTAATAAAAGGAAGATATTTTCTGAATCTCGTCTGTTAGAACATGAAATCGTGAAACAAACAAACAAATAAAATCAACAGAAGTATCCCAACATAAGGTTTAAAGGACAATTCCAGTGCAAAATGAACCTAGGGGTTAATAACAGATGTGTACTGAGTAGGGCTGTAACGGTACGCAAAAATCACGGTTCGGTAGGTACCTCTGTTTTAAAGTCACGGTTCAGTTCATTCTCGGTACAGTAAGGGAAAGAAATGCAAACATTAAACTGCAGGTTGTTTATTACTATAAACTTGTTTTTTTAACAACTTGTTTACACTTTTTTAAACACTTTTTAATAAAATATAATAAATAAAATATATATAAAATAAAAAAGAATAAGAAATAAAATACTTGGACAACAGCAGTTTTAGCCTGTTCATAAAGGGCGGGTATGACTTTTTGGCTTAAATGTGGACGAGAAGGAATTTCATACCTGGGCTCAGTCACCTTCATCATGTACTTAAAACCAGTGTTCTCAACAACCGAGTATGGTCGTAGATCAGCTGCTATAAAAACACCAATGGCTTTCGTTATTGCGTTGGCCCGATCGGAATTACCAGCAAAGGTCTGTTTAAATGCCAACGGGAGCTGCGTTTGAATTACGGTCGTTTTTTTCCTTGTAGTAGTGATGTTCACACTCGCGTGATGCCTTTTCAAGTGCGTTAACAAGTTTGAAGTGTTGCCAGAAACATACCCAATCATTACTGAATGTCGGCACACTGTCCCAAATAGGCAATTGGAAATCTTTTTTTTTTTTGCCTAGTTGAATGTGAGTGAATATTAAGGCTGCACGATATGAAGAAAATAACCGATATGCGATAACGTTGTTGAATATCGCAATAACGATATTACCTGCGATAAATGAACATGATTTAAAGTGTACTCAGTTCTGCATTTCTGCTGCTTTCAGTATTCTGCTAAAATACAACAAATTGCTTGTTGAATTTAAAACAAATGAAAGGAAATCATTTCTAACATTCTTTTATTAAACACATTGCACATTTAATTGAATATAAAAGGCTCCACCAAAAAAGGTGACAGTTACATTTTAATGTGCAATTTTCTTTCAAGTAACACAAAAAACCTCTGTATTCTAGCCTTTCGCGATGTGTTTATTGCGCCAGTTGATATCGTGATGATGATAAAAAACAATATATTGTGCAGCCCTAGTGAATATCTGAAGAAAAAATAAGAACGAATTCTGAAATGTCTCTGGGAGAACTTGCCTGCAATTCATAAATTGAATGTCTGAAAAACATTTACCTTATCTATAGACAGCAATAAATATTTCCTGAATAGAGGTGCAGGTGGATCTCGTCTGTTAGAATATAAAATCATTCTCAAAAACCTCTTCTAACACTCTCCACAACACATGTAACGTTATCTGCGTCTGAGCTCCAATTATTCAATACTGCGATGGTATTCTCTTCCTCTACTTTGCAGAATATGCAGGTCATTAACTGCATATGGACTAAAAAAAACAAAAACTGATAGACTTTGGGGTCAGAGGTGCAACTGATGATTTTGAGTGGTGGAACGAGGGAGAGAATACCGTCGCAGTATTGAATAATTGGAGCCCAGACACAATTTTGTAATTCTCTAAACTTCTGATCCTCTGAATAAAAACAGAAAATTGGAAAAACAGCTTAAAGATCCAATTTTCTAATTTGTCAAGGCGGGAAAAATTGGATATTTGAACTCGGTTTTTCCAAATGTCCGTTTGTGTTTAGAAAATTGAACTGATAAGCGTTAGAGTCTTTCTAATTACATAATTTAACAGTCTTATACTGCAACAGTTTAACAATAAACTGAGACTTTTTTGACCTGCGAAATTATCTATTAAACTCATGAACATCATATGTGTAATCCATGGCTCAATTCAAACAGGATCAAAAAATAATTTGTCTTTCCCCATTGACTCCCATTCATATTTTTTTCGAAAGATATGGACCGGAAGTAGAAGGGCGTGACTTTGGCTCTCTATTAAACTGGACCTACAGTAACGTGTAGGGCGGCCTCAAGCATTTACAAATACTTTTTATATAGTGCATACAATACTAAGCTTTTACATTTTTTTTTGGCATATTCATATATGTATGCATCATTTAATGTTAAAATGTGGCACAGTATCTATGGATGGCTACCTAATGTCAACCTTAGCTGTAGGCCAGTAAGTAACACTTTATTAATATAGCACTTTTAAAAACACGCAGTTACAAAGTGCTTCACACACACATGCACAATACATAAGAAATAAATGAAATAAACAAAGTAGAACTTTTCAACAACAAAAAACACCCTACGTCAAGCGCTTTTTTGACAGCCGACCAATGACAAACGCAGTAGCCAGACCTGTCGTTTCCATAACAACAACAACAAATGTAGTCGGAGCACAGCGAGTTATACGGTATGACCGGTTGCTCCCTGTACAGGGAAATCACTTTGTTTTATGTAACGTTAGCACTTCTCTCTGTCTCTCTCTCGCTCTGTTCTTTCTCTCTCTCTCTCTCTCTGTTTTTTCTCTAGCTCGATTCCACCACTTTGTGTTATCTAACGTTAGCACCTCATTCTCTCTCTCTCTCTCTGTTCTTTCTCTAGCTCGCTCCACCACTTTGTTATCTAACGTTAGCACCTCTCTCTCTCTCTCTGTGTTCTTTCTCTAGCTCGCTCCACCACTTTGTTTTATCTGTTAGCATCTCTCTCTCTTTCTCTCTCTCTCTCTGTGTTCTTTCTCTAGCTCGCTCCACCACTTTGTTTTATCTACCGTTAGCACCTCTCTCTCTCTGTGTTCTTTCTCTAGCTTGCTCCACCACTTTGTTTTATCTAATGTTAGCATATCTCTCTCTCTCCCTCTCTCTCTCTCTGTGTTCTTTCTCTAGCTCGCTCCACCACTTTGTTTTATCTAACGTTAGCACCTCTCTCTCTCTGTGTTCTTTCTCTAGCTCGCTCCACCACTTTGTTTTATCTAATGTTAGCATATCCCTCTCTCTCTCTCTCTCTCTGTGTTCTTTCTCTAGCTCGCTCCACCACTTTGTTTTATCTAATGTTAGCATATCCCTCTCTCTCTCTCTCTCTCTCTGTGTTCTTTCTCTAGCTCGCTCCACCACTTTGTTTTATCTAATGTTAGCATATCTCTCTCTCTCTCTCTCTCTCTCTCTCTCTCTCTGTGTTCTTTCTCTAGCTCGCTCCACCACTTTGTTTTATTTAACGTTAGCACCGCTCCACATAGCGCGCTCTAGGATACTGTAGCTTTTGTTATAGCAACAAAAGATGCTCTCGGCTGCTTTTTGGATTGAAAACGGTGCCATCTTTTATTTTTTTTATTTTTTTTATTTTTTTGTACTATAAAAGCGCTCTAGTCATGGCCTGGGTTAGCTCAGTTGGTAGAGAGGGTGCCCATATATAGTGGTTTACTCCATGACGCAGCGGCTGCAGGTTCAACTCCAACCTGCGGCCCTTTGCTGCAAGTCATTCCCCTTCTCTCTCCCTTTCATGTCTTCATCTGTCCTGTGGAATTAAAGACCTAAAATGCCCCCAAAAAATTATCTAGTCAACTTTTTCTTATCAAAAAAGACGCCAAGTGTGACAGCCTAAAACAGACCTAACAGCTGTATGCCAGTAAGCCCATAATCAATGTTGTGTACATTAAAACATTTTTCTTTACTACTAATATGTTGGAGTCATGTTAAAGTGCCCATATTATGGAAAAATCACTTTTTCTGGGATTTGGGGTGGTTCTTTTGTGTCTCTGGTGCTTCCACACACATACAAACTTTGAAAAACATCCATCCATGCTGTTTTGAGTGAGATACGGTTTCTGAATGTGTCCTGCCTTCAGTGTCCTGGTGAGCTGGTCAAAATCGGCTCGGACTGTGACATCACAGTCCGAAATGAGCTGGCTAACCACAACCATTAGCTCGTAGCGTTAGCATGCTAACGCTAGCATGCTACGTCGTTCTCACACACAAGTTCACCATAATCTACAAAAGAACTACTTACACGTGCGCCCTCATTTAGAAATCTCCCAGCTAATCCTGCCTTGGAACTGACCAGAGTTGGAGAAACAGCCTTTCTTTTACTGTCTATGGAGCTAGCTAGCTGACATGCTCTACATCTGAGCTACTGAGCATGTGCGAGTGCAATCAAAGATAGTACAGAAGAAGAAGATGAAAAGAGGTCTCACTCTGTAGCTAAAACAGAGACCATGTGAAAAGAGGATCTGCAGCAGTGAGAGAGAGAGCTGTGCAGTACAACAAAAATATGGTGTTTTTTTGAAAATTAAACCATGTAAACCTATTCTGGTACAACCTTAAAATACAGTTATGAACCTGAAAATGAGCATAATATGGGCACTTTAATGTATATTTTCAGACATATTTTATATTTCCATTTATTTATTTATTTTAAACCATGGAACAATAATTTGGCGGCACCCCCCTTCAGCTACTCTGAGGACTCCCCTAGGGGCCCCGAACCCCCTATTGAAGATCTCTGATTTCAAGAGTGTTTTGTTTTCTACTTGCAGAGCTCTTTGAATCCCGCGACCAGTTGGACGTCTTCGCCGGCACCAGAATCCCGTCGCCTGGCCGACAGTCTACTGAGACAGATATTTGGGATAACGGCCAATGTGAAAGTTTGCCTGCAGAGGATTGACGGTGCCTCAGTCGGGTCTCGTCCCGCAGGGTCTAGAGGGGAAGAACTTTCTTTAAAGGACCTTAACCGCCCACAAGGAAGCGACAGCTGCAGCGGCGCGAAAGCAGAAGGCTCTGCCGCTCCGAGCGCTCACGCAGACGTCGAACCTCTCAGGTGTTCGCACTTCCAGCCGAACGCGAAACCTCTCTCTGTGTCGAAGGGCAAACGCCACGCGGGTGACGCTCCACTCAAGGGAACGTCGTCGTGCGATGCCGAAACGGAGCCGGCCTTTGGCTACGTGGAACCCATAGAGGAGGATTTCCTCAGCACGGACGAAAACGACATCCCAAACGCGCAGGACGCAGCCGGCCGGCCGGCGACTCAGACGTGTGCGGATCTGAACGCAAACACGAGGAGAATGGGAAGAACCAGGAAGCGCACAACGTGTCCGTGCTGCGTCCCCGGCGCCCAAGACCCAAAGTCCGAGGAGCCAGAGGACTGGGCGTGGGCCGCCGAGCAGACGAGTAAAAAAGGGAGGAGAACGAAGGCTGTGAGGAAAGCTGTGAGAACATCTGGAAGGACCTACTGTCTGAGTGCCAGGAACAAGCGCGGCAGTAAGACTCCCGAGGGTCCAGCCGGCGAGAGTTTCTCCGCAGCATCCGTGGACTCTGACGAAGTGAAACGACAGGAACGGATCAGAAGACTCAAAGAGCTTCTGAAAGAGCAAGAAGCAGCTTTAGAAGTGATGAGAAACGGAAGAGCTGAGACGAGCAGTCCAATATTTTAAACTCTTAATATTCTTACAAAGTTAATGGATTTATTTTTAGCATATGATGTAACATAACTCTCCCCTTTCATGGCTAAGCTGTCCTCTCAAATAAATGCCAAAAGATTATCTTAAAAAAAAAAAAAAAAAAAAAATCTTCTGCTACATTTCCCCCTCTCATTCCCCCCTGCTCTGGCGTTTCCCCCTGCTCTGGCGTTTCCCCCTCTCTTTCCCCCTGCTCTGGCGTTTCCCCCTCTCTTTCCCCCTGCTCTGGCGTTTCCCCCTCTCATTCCCCCCTGCTCTGGCGTTTCCCCCTCTCATTCCCCCTGCTCTGGCGTTTCCCCCTCTGGTTCCCCCTGCTCTGGCGTTTCCCCCTCTCATTCCCCCTGCTCTGGCGTTTCCCCCTCTCATTCCCCCCCCTGCTCTGGCGTTTCCCCCTCTCATTCCCCCTGCTCTGGCGTTTCCCCCTCTCATTCCCCCCTGCTCTGGTGTTTCCAAGCCTCTAAACCGGAGACATTTGGAAACTCTTCTGACCCTTGGCAACACTGACGCCAGATTTTGCCGTCTGATTGGGTGTTATCGGTCACGACGTCTCGGTCTCTGAGACTAAGCTACTAATGTTACCTTGGCAACTACCAGCAGTGGGCGGAGTCTCCACGTTGCCTCCTGTTTATGCCCAGTATACCAGGATGTTGATGAGATATTTTGGTTTGGCCGTGTTAGTTTAAAACTGAGATTAGTTCTTCTACTGGAGCTAAAAATACTGGTGTACACAGAGATCGCTTTTGGCTTAAAAACTCGAACGCTTAAAAACCAAAACGTAGCGATGTAGATGTAGCCTGAGCGCTTCATTATCACGTGACATGCTGAGTCATTGAGCAGTGGGACTTTGTGGAAATACTGTAAAAGTATATGTACTGATGGGTCAGTGTGGATTTATAGTCGACTAAGAAGCTTTTTCTATTATCTTTGTGAAAATGTTGTTCATACAGTTTAACAAAAAAAAGTTCTTGTCATATTTATGAAAATACTAATGCAATATTTATGTTCTTTAGGGCCCCTTGTGCAAATAAATTCACTAGTTCAAGTGAGCTGTTGTATTTGAATCCTTATGGAGAAAATTATGGGATTGTGAGTTCGGAACCACACTGTCGAGCTCTATGTTAACATATCATTTGGGCTTTAAAATAATCACACAAGTTCACAAGTTAGTTAAGAGTGACACCTTGTAGCACATTGTCACACTGACTACAGATTATTCTTTAAAGTTAGATAACAGGCCAAGATTACTGTCACTTTAAATGATATTAACGAAATCCCGACTGTTCACTGTCCTGGCTCCCAAATGGTGGAACAAACTTCCGCCTAAGGCTAAAAACACATCTCTTCCGACTACACCTCGGATAAAAAAAAATTCTTGAACCTTCACTTTGATATGTCTCTTTGTAGCTTTGCTTATTTAAAGCTAATGTACTTGCACTTGCTACTTGTTTTCTGGAGTTTGAACCTTCACAGTTGAAAGCACTTAACCCTTGTGTTGTCTTCCCATCAACCTTGAAAAAAAACACTTTTTTTTAACGTATTTGACGCCTTTTTTTCACAGCTTGTTTTTGCTTTTTCCAATGTTTTAAATTGTAAATTTTTCTTCTACACATTTTCAGCGCTTATTTCTACGTCCCATTTTTTCTGATATAAAACAAAAATTGAAAACGGGTCAATGTGACCCAAAGTCAACACAAGGGTAATTGTAAGTCGCTTTGGATAAAAGCGTCCGCTAAATGACATGTAATGTAATGTTAAGTACAGCATATACAATTTACTTACAATGGATGAATGAATTGTTTATTTTCGTGTCTGGCCGGTTGCTTACATGTATAGTATATCATATTAGGATTTAAATCAACACTTTCCTAGATATACAGTTTACAATTCGACACAAAAAACAGATAAGTACACATAAGTTTTATAATTTCAACATTTCAGACCAGAATAAATGATGGTACAAGTAAAAAATAAAATAAACCGATTAAGTAAATACTGGGTATTCCAAATACAAATTACATATTGTGTGTTGCTCTGCTTACGTTTTTTTTTTTTTAACCCTTTTGTAATCTTCCCATTATGACCATGACAAAAACACTTTTGTTGTCCCTATCTCAACGTTTTGTGGTTTTATCTTTAGGTTTTTGGTCACTATTTTCAAGATTTCCCCCTTTTCTTCCGATGTCTTTGTCCATTATTTTGGCGTTTTGTCGACATTTATGGCGCTATTTTCGACGTTTTCACCAACATTTTTGCCACTTTCTCCACGTTTTGTCTCTTTTTTTTGACGTTTTTGGTGCTTTCTTCCGGTGTATTCCGGTGTAGTCTACGTGATACGCAGGTATACGCAGTATACCCACTATGAAAGCTCCAGGATTTCCATAGACCCTCTTAAAAATGCCCAACGACATGCAATAACATACTTTCCATTATATTTTTGATATTTATTTTATTTGTTGTTTATTTAAATAGGGACAGATACAAAAAACATAGATTATTACATAAATAACAATCCAATGCCTGTATCACAGTGTTTGTAGCCATGGCTAATTCGCAACACCTGTCCCTAGGAGGGCGTTTAACAGTTCAAACAATAAAAGAAGTCAAATTTTTACAGTGAATACAATAAAATGTCCAAAAAAACAGTTAACAGCAATACAAATAAGTGTAGTAAATAAACACATTAACTCGGCTATACTTTTCATATGGCATGATCGCACTGCTGCTGCTGTATTAACCATGCTTTTACTAATTTTTTAAAGGTGGACAATTTGGGTATAGCCTTTATATTTGTAGGGAGCCAGTTCCACAGTTTGGCTCCCTTCACAGAAAAAACATTTTGGGCAAAAGAGGTTTTACAAAATGTAATTTTACAGTCTCCACATGCAGCAGCTCTTGTGGATCTTGAAGATTCCAACCTGTTCACGAATTTACAAAGTGGTTCAGGTGCAAGTCCAGCTAAACATTTAAAAAAACAAATGTATGTATCTAAGATTAACAAAATTAACAAAGTTTAAGATTTTATATTTATTTAAAATGTAACAGTGATGGAATCGAATGGGCTTGTTATCTAAAATTTTTAGGGCACGGTTATAAAGCCCCTCAATAGGCTTTAGGGTAGTTTGGCTACCCTATATTTTGCATCTGTGTTTTTGTGCTTCAAATAGGCAAAATAAAGGGATTTCCACTGTAAATTGGTGCATAAAAGTGTATCTGAATACAGGAAATAAAGTCTTTGACACTCAAAATAACCCTGGGGGAGGACACCCAGACCCCCCCCCCCACACACACACACACACACACTATGATATGCCACCCCTCCTTCCCCAAAGGCAGATTCTGGCCAATATATAATATATATTTATTTATATTTATATATATTTACATAAAGTACAGTATATCCACTACAATACATTAGACTACACCACTGGATGTATTTGAAGTTTGTTTTTCGTCGCTTTTTTCCAAAATTTCTGACTCTTATTTCAACGTCCCATATTTCAGATACAAAAAAAAAAACGTTGAAAACGGGTCAAATTTGACCCGATGACAGCATGAGGATAATGAAGCCGGTTTACATTCGTTTAGTTGACGCTTTTATTTTGAAGAGTACGGCCCGGAAATACTGTTGTTTTTGCGATGAAGTGATAACACCATACTGTCTATGGATAACGTAACACAAGTCGGATTCTTTAAAGCTGGATACGTACGTTTCATCAAGGTATGGGCAATAATATGTACGACTGGCATGTTGTTTGCCATTATTTACCTAAGTGCGTTCTCTATCGATGATGTTATATAAATATATGTTACGTATGGAAACCGCAACGTAGCTAAATCTCTCAGTTCGTTCGTCATTTTAGGTAACGTTGGCGTTACCTATAGTAATGAATGTCAAAAGTCTGGGCAAATGGTGTCTGTTAAAAACGTAATGGACGTCAAGAACGACACAGCTACAGTATCTTTTAGATAGAGAAACATTAATATTGTATGGTGGCTTTATTTAAACCGCTAAGCCGTTGAAAACAGGACACAGCAGGGGGGAACTTTAGTGTCCGTTAAGGTTTCTTTCCGCTCAGGTTCGTCATGCTGTTGAACTATTTTATTACATCGAACTATTAGGAAGTCTTCAACGTTAGCTAGCTAGTGTCTAAATCTTTAAATACCGGCTCCACTGTGTCGGTCTACCGGGGTGAAGTTAGTTTAATGTTTGACATTCGTCGGTTTTAATACGTCCGTGTTCAAGTTTCGATTTCGGTTTTAGGGTATGTTGGAGAGCTGATTTAGGTTTCACAGTGTTGATCAGCTCAAAATCACCAAAAAAGGAATTTGAGAACGGAAACTATCTGTCCAACGTGTGCTAGTTAGGGACCGTCGTAAAAGTGCAATCTCACCCATTTCCATCTTCAATAACTTTTTTTGTAAGTAACTTTTTGTAAATAGAGTAAATCATTAGTCAGACCACACTGGATGTGTCGTGTGAGCGTGTCGGTTGCGTGGCGTGTCTGTTTATTTATATATATATATATTTTATTTTTTCACGCAATACGCAAGCGTTTTGGAAGCGTTTCCAGGCAAAATAGAATAGGAAAAGATGTTTATATATCATTTAGACACAAATACATATTAATAAATGACATGTTGATGTTTGATTTTCTAGTATTGCACGTCAATACAGAACAAAATATTCTGGAGCCTATTTTGCCGTCAATACTGCCAACGTTGTCTTTGCTGTAATCAGATCAGTATATATTTATGTTTAACATGGTATTTTGTTTTTATCAATGGGAAACGTGTCCAGAGAAGGCTAGCAGCAGCAGCGCCACGTCAGATACGTTTCTGGTGTGTAAAGACAGAAAAATCCACGCAGCTGCCACAAGAGGCGGGATCAATGGGCGTAGTTCAAATGACTCTGTCAATTGGATAGTCCTTCAACCAATCAGAGCAACGTTCGGGTGACGTAGCGGCGGCATCGGCGGGTTGCTGCGCTTCGGTGGGCGCCATGTTGAATGTAAACAAGAAGCTGCTTGGTCCCGTGTTAACCCTCATGCCCTCCTTAAAAAAACTTACTCTCGACACCTTCGAGGCAAAAATGTCCACGCACACAAAAACTGTTATTAAATCATCATATATCAATATTGTTTTCAGCTTTTTTTTCATAAATCACTTAAACAACTTCTAACCTAATCAAAACTACCAAACATTCAATCATTTTCAGGATTTTAACCCTTTAAATGCCAGTTTATGTATTTGAAGTATTTCATTTTTTATTACAAAAAACAAAAAAAATGTTTCTCCATATAATGAATAATATCTAGATGGGGCTTTGGTGGGGATTAGAGGCTTGGATATTTCAAAGATAAGCAACAAAATTAATTTGATTGCATTAGTATTTTTTACATAGTTCCAGATACTCCCTTTGGACACCTTCGAGGCAAAAATGTACATGTCCAAAAAACTGTTATTAAATCATCATATATCAATATTTTTTTCTGCTTTTTTTTCATAAATCACTTTAACAACTTCTAACTTGCTCTAAACTACCAAACATTCAATATTATTTTAGGATTTTAACCCTTTAAATGCCCGATTAATTCTTTGAAGCAATTATTATTTATGAAAAACCCAACAAAACATTAATTATTTTCCATAAAATAAATCATAGGGGAATGGGGCTTTGGTGGGGATAAGAGGCTTGGATATGTCAAAGATAAGCAACAAAACTGATTTGATTGCATTAGTAGTTTTTATGTAGTTCCAGATACTCCCTCTGGACACCTTCGAGGCAAAAATGGCCTCATTGACTTCCATTATAACCACTTGATTTGATCTCACTGCCTTTACAGTATAAAACCATGCATTCTGTAATGTCAGCATTTCATTTGGAAGAAAACTAGTCATATTTGACATTTTTACAGTATTTCACCAGATTCAACCATTTTGCCCTTGTAGGCCGATGCATGAAATTATAGTTATTATATGGAGCTCTGTGTGTGTGTGTGTGTGTGTGTGTGTGTGTGTGTGTGTGTGTGTGTGTGTGTGTGTGTGTGTGTGTGTGAGAGTTTGTGTAAACCTGTAAGCAAGCAATGATCATTTTAGGGCTGAAAAAAGGCATCTTTTGAAGGATGCATTTCATGTGTCTTTGAAGACTTGCTTGAATAAAAACATTATCTCCTGCATTTGCTGTAAACTGGCGCTTATCATTTCAAATGGTTTGTGGGACATGGTGGCCCTGAAGACTGGTCTCCCACTATGGACACCCCACAGGCTCCGGGTGGATTCCCCTTTGGACCGGTACACACCAGCCAAGTGTGAAGTCCCATGTATGTTCGACTCTCTTGAGCATCCACATCACTCCATCCTGAGATTGAACACCTCCCGTGTAGGTTTGTCATTTCCTGAATCAGCTGGATCATGTCAGGAGTGAAGAAAAGGTCGAAAGAGGATGCCACATCATGGATTCTTGATATGGCATATCTCGTGGGCTCTGGCATCATGCCGGTCGGTGCTTGAATGTTGCGCAGCGTCTCAGTATTAGATGGAGACCAGACTTGCCAATTCTTCACTGTCCATTCAAGGTTAGGATGGACAGGATCTTCAGTGTCCTCTCCACTTTCAGAGGAAGGGTTAGAGGCACTCACAGAATTAGAGGACACCAGTGACCATTTTGTCAGACTCCAGAAACTTGTGTCATCTTCAGATGAGTCCTGCAGTTGGCTGGAAGATAAAGGCTCCTTCTCTAGAGCCAGGTGCATGAACACACTAATAGTTGGTTTTGTTTACAACAAATGCAGGAGACAATGTTTTTATTCAAGCACGTCTTCAAAGACACATGAAATGCATCCTTCAAAAGAAGCCCTTTTTTCACCCAGATTTACACAAACTCTCTCTCACACACAGACACGCATGCATGCACACACACGCACACACACACACACACACACAAATATACAAATATACACACATACACAGACACACATACACACACATATACACACACATATACACACACACACACAGAGCTCCATAATATAACTATAATTTCATGCATCGGGCTACAAGGGCAAAATGGTTGAATCTGGTGAAATACTGTAAAAATGTCAAATATGACTAGTTTTCTTCCAAATGAAATGCTGACATTACAGAATGCATGGTTTTATACTGTAAAGGCAGTGAGATCAAATCAAGTGGTTATAATGGAAGTCAATGAGGCCATTTTTGCCTCGAAGGTGTCCAAAGGGAGTATCTGGAACTACATAAAAAATACTAATGCAATCAAATCAATTTTGTTGCTTATCTTTGACATATCCAAGCCTGTTATCACCACCAAAGCCCCATCTACATATTATTCATTTTTATAAATAATGACATACTTCAAATACATAAACTGGCATTTAAAGGGTTAAAATCCTGAAAATGATTCAATGTTTGTTGGTTTTGATTAGGTTAGAAGTTGTTTAAGTGATTCATGAAAAAAAAGCAGAAAAAAATATTGATATATGATGATTTAATAACAGTTTTTGTGTGCGTGGACATTGTTGCCTTGAAGGTGTCCAGAGGGTACAAAATGAATCATTTAAGTATACAAGACATGTAAGAGTAAAAAATTTGACTGAAAAGAAGGATTCCTACAAAATGTCATGCCATAAGAAGTAACACAGCAAAAATTATCACAAAATGAAAAATAAAACTTGAGAAAAATGTACAAAAATGACCGAAGAGGGCATGAGGGTTAAACCAGACAATAGTGCGCCAGGTGGATAAGCAAGTTTGTGATTGGTTCCCGCAGATTTGTAACGGAAGCAGAATAGAAAAATGTACACCCGATCTGCCAGCGGTTTGATTTCGCCCTGCAGCTCATGCTGGGTTTTCCCAGTCTAATAAATCATGGTTTATGCATGTGTAAATATTGTAATTTCAATAGCTTGCTCATTTCTTAATATATTGACATAAAATCACGTCTTTCAAAGCAGTTAAGGCTGATTGATGTTTTAGCGTTAAATCGACGCCGTGGGTACGTACGTAGGTACGTGGAGACACTGACCCTGCGCCGTAGCCTGCATGAACATCAAAGAATGTAACTACACGTTGTGGCGACGCACGTCTCTCGGCCGTGGCTTGGTAGCTTTGCATTTCCCCCCCGACTCATTTCCTGGTTCTGAGTAGGGTCGGGTATCGTTTGGATTTTTACGATTCCGATGCCGAACCGGTACTTTTAAAATTATTCCGATTCCTAAACTGATTCTTGTTAAACTGAAAAATGACATCAAAGAAAGCCTCTTTTATAGAGTTTTTTTTAAATTGAAATTTTTTTTAAATTGAACAATATATTGAAGTACTTAAATATATAATAAGTAAACCTAAGTCACCTAATCCTTGGCTGTGAAATACAGCCACACTTTCGAGCCCTTTGCTTAAGGCATTTTAAATGCACTAAAAGCTAGCTAGCGATTGATGGACTACCAGAGCAAGTGTAATATGTTTACTAGCGATCCCGTGCAGTCCGTGAATAGTTCATATGCTTTTACGTCCGTTTCGGTGAGCCTAAAGGGAAAATATGGCATTTTAAAAGTAGCCTACATTTACGGTAGCTAGCTAACGGTAGACTACAGAGAAAGTGTGATATTTTTACGTCCGTTTCGGAGCGACAGAGGGAAAATATTTCAGTTGACACATTAAGTAGAACCAAAATGAGGAACCGAAATTTGCGTTCTAATCCGGTCCGATTCCTACCGGTTCCATAGTGGAACCAGGTTTCGGTACCCAACCCTAGTTCTCCTTCTCCTTAAACCTGCTATTCTCTTAAAGAGATTGATGCACACACACCAACACACAATTCTAAACTTCAGGGCACTTACATAGGCTACGGAGAAATACATCATTTTCATCGGTGACCTATTGTGTAGAAAAATGCACATTTGTGGTTATTATTTCAATTGTTTGCTCATTGTCAAATACATTGACATCAAATCACCTCTAATCTTGGACATTAGCCCGCAACTTTCCCAGCTGTTCCCAGACCTTTTAGCTAACCATTTCAGCTTCTTATGCGATACTTTTAACTTACTATTAAAAACCGGTGTGTTCGCTACTTTTAGCGAATCATTTGAACGGTTTAGTCAGTAATTCTTCTAGCTAACAATTTCTACCGTTTAATCGAAGCAAAGATGAATGGATTAATCTCTGCAGCTATAGTCAAACCATAAATATTTAGATGGGAGGAAATAATTGGGAACTGGTGGTGTTATTGAGGATCTATGTGTCTTAATATAACTCTTAATGTGTACACAGGAAATACACAGAGCATGGATCTCCTCGGAAAAGTGGAAATCTACATCCCAGTGGACGCTGAGGTGAAAATATTCCCTATGTGGAGTTTACCTAAATCGGTGCTTAAACGAATTGGCCTCCCCCTTTCTGACTCTGAGGGCTCCGGGACGCTTGCAGACTCTCCAGAAGGCATATGTATTTGTCCAGCAATCATACGGAGGAAAGGCCAGAAACTTGTCTCCCACACAGGAAATGGTGGGACAGAAAACACATCGCTGCTGCACTCAGAGTTTCGGTCCGGACAGATGTCCTTTGTCTGCCCCAACCGCACAGCTTACAAGGTGCTAAAGGACACCGTGCCTGGGAAAAAGGTCTCTGCACACACATCTCACACCTCCCAGTTACCTCAGGGCTCGGCGCCGGATAAGTACAAAGATGCCGTCGTCATCTACCATGGACATGTTTACCTGTCCACCAGGAGGTCCAATCACAGCCGGAGTCAACGAGAGACACGTGAACCAAAGCCATCTTCCCACTCTGCCGTTCCTAAAAGGTTAAAGAAGGTACCGTGCAATTTCACTTGGTGGTTACTAAAGCCCAGTTCAGACCAAAGATTGACCACACAGGTTTAAACTTGCAACTAGAGATACTCAGATATCGAGTTTACGCACCGATCTGATACCACGTAATTTAGCCCAGAAGAAAATCTACTTTAAAGGTACTCTAAGCGATGTGACGCGTTTTTTAGGCTCCAACATTTTTTTGTCACATTCAGCAAACATCTCCTCACTATCTGCGAGCTGTCTGTCCCCTGAACACTGTAAAAAACATCTCCTCACTATCTGCTAGCTGCCTTTCCCCTAAACACACTATAATAAACATATCCTCACTATCTGCTAGCTGCCTGTCCCCTGAACACACTGTAAAAAAACATCTCCTCACTATCTGCTAGCTGCCTGTCCCTGAACACACTGTAAAAAACATCTCCTCACTATCTGCTAGCTGCCTGTCCCCTGAACACACTGTAAAAACATCTCCTCACTATCTGCTAGCTGCCTGTCCCTGAACACATTATAATAAACATCTCCTCACTATCTGCTAGCTGCCTGTCCCCTGAACACACTGTAAAAACATCTCCTCACTATCTGCTAGCTGCCTGTCCCCTGAACACACTATAATAAACATCTCCTCACTATCTGCTAGCTGCCTGTCCCTGAACACACTGTAAAAACATCTCCTCACTATCTGCTAGCTGCCTGTCCCCTGAACACACTATAATAAACATCTCCTCACTATCTGCTAGCTGCCTGTCCCCTGAACACAAAAAAACGCGGTCTCTGTAGACAGCCCAGGCTCCACAAACGCCAACATAACCAACCGTGTTCCAGCCAATAACAAGACAAGACAAGAAGGATTTGGGTGGTGGGGGTTAGTGTGTGGATGTGAGGGGACGGGATGAGGAGGAGGAGGAGGGAGGGGCGAGCTAGCCTCTGTTTTGTTTGACAATATTTCAAACATCAACAAGAAGTGACATAACCCAACATCGCTTAGAGCACCTTTTTAAGTAGTTTATGTGTGTTATTTTTCTGTTACGACTGATTAAAGAAAGTTATGTGGTGTTCATTTTTTTAGTTTATTCATGTTTCACAAAAGTATAACCTGAGCCAGGCCATACAAGGAAGATGGAAATCATCCATACAGGGATAGTAGTATACAGTTGTTAAAACATAATAAAATATATGACACACTGGTATCGGATCGGTACTCGGTATCGGCAGATACGCAAGTGCAGTTATTCGGACCGTTAGATTTCAATTATTTTGACAATCGATGAATCAAGTTGTCATTTTTTATGAAATAAAAGTCAAAACTTCTCTGATTGCAGCTTCTTAAATATTTCCTAGTTCCTTCACTCCTCTGTGACAGTAAAGCGAGTAACCACAGTAACGTTGTTTTTTCCTCCCGCAGCGGCGGTCTCCCCAGGCTCGCCCTGATCCTGCAGACAAAGAACTACAAAGGAAGAAATTGCGTGTCACTTGGCCCCAAACCTCCATAAAACCGCTACAGGATCTTCTCACCAAAATAGATAATCACTCATCAACGGACCAGGTGAGTTCAATAATTACTGCAATAATTAAAACAACTGTCTTGTTTTACTGTAAAGTGTCTTTGAGGGCGCCCAGATAGCTCAGTTGGTAGAACGGGCGGCCGTGTGTAGAGGTTTACACCTCGACGCAGGGGACCCGGGTTCGATTCCGACCTGCGGCCCTTTGCTCCATGTCATTCCCCCTCTCTCTCCCCTTTCACTTCTTCAGCTGTCCTATCATTAAAGGTCTAAAATGCCCAAAAAAATATAAAAAAAAAAAAAGTGTCTTTGAATACCATGTAAAGCGCTATATAAATGTAGTATTAATATTTCAATCAGGAGAGACTTCCTTGCAATTATGAACATATTTATTGTACAGACAAACATGTAAATGAACAAGTCTCTGGAGATTGGTTTAAAGCAGGATATCATGCTGTGATAGGCTCGTGACAAATGGCCGACTGATTGGTTTAACTAACAACGACACAGCTGGATCTGATTACTACTGACAAGTGACGTACCATGAAACAGCTGATCATTATGAGTGATGGAAAAGGTATATGAAGTCTTCCTGAGCTTCATTATTATTATTATTATTATTATTGGGGGAATGCTGTTCTACAGCATTCCACCTATTGTTATCCTGTTCTTTATTTAGTGGGAATGCTGTTCAACAGCATTCCAACTATTGTTATTCGATTTTTAATAGTGGGAATGCTGTTCAACAGCATTCCCACTATTAAACACATATACACACATGCACACAAACACACGTAGACACACAGACACACACACCTCGCAGACACACACACACACACACACACATATACACACATGCAAACACACGCACACGCTTGCACAGACACACATACACACAGACAGACACAAACAGACATATATGCAGACACACACACATGCAAAGCCTTACTCAGACACACACAAATGCAGACACACACACACACACACACACACAGACATACACACACACACAGACACACACACAAACGCAGACACACACACACAAACACAGACACATACACACACACACAAACACACACACACACACACACACACACACACACACACACAACACACTCCCCACACACTTGCGCCGGCTAGTCCCACACACCAGCGGAGAAGTATAACCATCAGCCACTTGTATGCTCCGGAGAAAGCTCTGCGTGGAGCCTCCGCAGGACCAAGAACAACTTAGTTTCTAAAGAAGCTGGAGGCAGCAAACAACCACCGCTGGCTAAACTATTTAAACATGCTGGGTTGGTTCAGGACACCCCCCCGTCTGTCACTAGCAACGATGACGCAGTGTTCAGTGATGATTCTTTCCGACCAATCTGTAGTCTGCAGGTTTTTACGTCACCTTTTAGTATCGCATCAGCACACTTGGAACCTCGACTGAGGTGGTACTTAATAAAGTACCTGTTAGCAGGTACCAGGGACTTTTTTTCGTAATGGAAAACCAAAAAAGGCGAATAAAGTTGGTACCATGTAATGGAAATGCGCCATTAGTCTGATAATAATACAAAGTATTTCTTCTTTCAGCCTTTTCGGGCAATTCATTTCAACTTTCATCTTTGACAGTATTACAGTTCAGCTTCAAGCTTTTCTAACCAGCTTATTTAGGTAATGCAGTTTAGCTTTCAACTCTCAAAATGTTCCAGATGTTTCAGCAGTGCAGTGCAATGCATTTGAGCTTCAAGGTTTTTCATACAATTTGTTTCATATTTCTGCATTTGTGAGTCATTATCAGTTAGAAAATATACTCAGACCTCACAATGTTCTACATCTTTTGTCATTGTTCAACCTTTAAAGCCAACAGTTCAGTTTAGCGTCAGCTTTTAACTTTTTAAAGAAATTCATACTTAATTAAAACAATTTCCACTTTTTCAACTATTCTCACTTCTTCAACTTACGGATTTAAGCCATTCATCCGGTTTAGCTTTAGCATTTCAGCTATTCAGCATTCCCACGCATTTTCTGCAGGAAATGCATTTTCTAGTTATTATTATTGTTGTTAGGTGAGTGTTCGTTGGAACTGACTGAATTGCCTGTTGGGATTCATAAAGTGTCTGAATCTAAATCTTGAAAAGTGAACGTGAGCCTTACGGTACGGATCCATTTGACCGTACGACGCTTCTGTCTCGCCGCGCTCCACTCTATTCCGATGGGTGACGTCAAGCGACTTCAACACGCCTGCAAAGCATCCTGGGAAGGAAAATGCTGCGCGTCAAAAAGCTGGCCGATGCCCAGGTTTATGCAAATGAATACGTTGAACGCGACGCGACTATCCAGTAGAAGTAGAGGAAAATCTTTCAAACTGACCTTTGTCGATCTGAAATGAAGACCGATTCAGCAACCGCACGGCCTATTTCTCGCTTAAAATGTTTTAAGAAACACGTTTCGGTGAACTATTTTTGTAAAAAATGGACCGTCAACCATGGATGTGTGACGTCGTGACTCCACGCTTCAGTCGTGTCGGACGAATGGATCTGTGTACCGTTACCATTACTTTGTGTTTTGTGTGTCCTTCAGGAGCTGCTGCATGACAACACGCCCGAAACCCCGCCCACGGCGTGCAAAGTAACACACGGTGAACACGAGGAGGATGTTTTTACGCACCACACCGTTGACGTGTCGTCATCCACAGCTGCACATTCGGATGCCGATAGAGAGCAGGCAGCGGCGGAGGAAGCAGTCGGCGCCGAGCCGGCGTGGTTTCAGCCTCAGGAGGAGGAGGAGGAGGAGGAGGAGGAGGAGGAGGAGGAGGAGGCAACGACGACGAGGCTGAACGTGAGCTACGGGACCAGGACGATGAAGAAGCTAAAGCTGACTATCTACAAATTGCCAACGTTGGTGATATTTTGGAGCAGAGTAGCAGCCAGAGCTGGATCGGGAGAGAGTCTCGGGGTGCGGCTCGCGCCTCCACATCGCTGCAGGAGGAGTACGACTTTAAGGAGCTGGCGGAGGAGGAGAAGATCGCTAGAATGAAGGCCAAACTCAGACAGAGCGAAGCTGCCCTCCTTATAATGACAGCTCAGTCCGAGTGAGCAACAGTTCCCTAAACATTAGACTCACGTTAAGATTTTTACCCTTGAACTACGGCCACTCAGTCAGAGTGAGAAAAAACCCAGCAATGATGCTTTAGTTCCCTCAACATTAAACTTACGATAACTAACATCAAAACTAACTCACGGTAAAGGACAAATCTGGCGCAAAATGAACCTAGGGGTTAATAATAGAGATGGCCCGATACCATTTTTTGCTTCCCAATACCTGAACTTGCGTATCGGCCGATACCGAGTACCGATCCGATACCAGTGTTGTCATATATTTTATTATGTTTTAACAGCTGTATACTACTATCCCTGTATAGATGTGATATGATGTGTAACAGCTGTATACTACTATCCCTGTATAGATGTGATATGATGTATAACAGCTGTATACTACTATCCCTGTATGGATGTGATATGATGTATAACAGCTGTATACTACTATCCCTGTATGGATGTGATATGATGTATAACAGCTGTATACTACTATCCCTGTATGGATGTGATATGATGTATAACAGCTGTATACTACTATCCCTGTATGGATGTGATATGATGTATAACAGCTGTATACTACTATCCCTGTATGGATGTGATATGATGTATAACAGCTGTATACTACTATCCCTGTATGGATGTGATATGATGTATAACAGCTGTATACTACTATCCCTGTATGGATGTGATATGATTTCTATCTTTGTTGTTAGTCTGGCTCAGGTTAAACTCTTTGTGAAACATGAAGAAACACAAACAACAAATGCCTCAACTTTCTTTTACTCTTTATTACGTGGTATCGGATCGGTGCATAAACTCCAGTACTTCCCAATACCGATACCAGCGTTTTTTTTGCCTAAAACGCCGGTACTGAACATCTCTAGTTAATAACACATGTGTACCGAGTTGACCGTTCTCTGGGATATGTTTTCATGCTAATCCAATGTGACCAGTTTTAGCTGTTTTAGGTTGACTCGGTACACATGTGTTATTAACCCCTAGGTTCATTTTGATATTGATATTTACTCTTGAACTACGGCTGCAACTAACAATTAAATTAAATTCATTATCGATTAATAGAGCTGGATACCAAATTCAACACTTTTTAGGCACCGACCAAATTGCCTCCTTAGTATCGAATATCCAAACATGCCTCGTCATTCAATAACAAATAATACCAATACCTAAGGAGCAAATCTCATCAGCGTCAGTGAGCCAATCAGCACGCAGCATGCTTCTACAAAGAGCTCTTCATGTTTGTGATTGGCTGTCTAACGTTACACGTGCAATGTTGTAATTAATTTTTTGTTAAAATGCATTTTTATAAATTTGGTGTCGTTCAGGAACCGGTATCGTAGTCATGGTACCCGTACCGGTATGGGAACTTTTTTGAACGGTACCCGGCCTATCGGATTAATCTGCCAATTTTATTTTCTCGATTAATTAATCGTTTGATTCATAAAATGTCCGAAATGGTGGGAAAAAAAAAAGCTCTCCATCCCAGTTTGTCGAAGGTGATGTCTTTAAATGTCTTATGTTGACGACCCAAAGACATTCAGTTTAATATGGTTTTAGAGCAGGAAGTCTCCATATTTCAGAGGCCGAAAACAGCATTTTCTTTTTCTTTTTGTTATTTTTGCATGAAAAATTACTTTTATCGACTATCGAAATATGTTGGAGATGGTTTTTTTTTTTTATTCGACTACTCGTTACAGCTGTTCTTTCCCAATATATCTAGACTGGGTAAACCCAGCCCGATCTGCCGGCGATATGATTTCTCCCTGCAGCTCAGGCTGGAAACCTGTACATTTATCTATCCCGCTTCCGTTACAAATCTGCGGGGACCAATCACAAACTGACTTATCCAGCTGGCGCGCTATTGGTTTAACACGATGGCGATAGAGAAGCGACCAAGCAGCTTTTTGTTTACATTCAACATGGCGCAGCAACCCGTTGATGCGGCTGTCGCTGCTACGTCACCCCAACGTTGGTCTGATTGGTTGAAGGACTATCCAATCGCCTACAGAGCCATGTGAACTATGCCCGTTGATCACGCCTCTTGTGCAGTAGAAAATACAGAGCAGACTCTTGGTCTGGTGATAGCCAGACTACACTACATCCAGAATATAATTACAATTTCTGGAAAGTCTTAACCCTCATGTTGTCTTCGGGTAAAATTTGTTTTCAAAGTTTTTTTTTTATGTCACAAAATGTGGGACGTCGATAAAGCGCTGAAAATGAAAACTCAACGAAAAGTTAAAAAAGCTACAACAACAACAAAAATTATCAAAACCGCACAAAAAAAGTGCCAAAAGCGTCACAATTAAGCATCCAAAACATTGAAAAAGTGACAAAAACATTTGGAGGAAAAGCGGGAAAAAAACCGTCAGAAAAAGCAAATAAAATGTTGAAAAAAGTGACCAAAACAAAACCCTAAAATGTAAATCTAACGTGACGGAAACATTGAGATAGGGACAACATGGTTGACGGGAAGACAACACAAGGGTTAAAACCAGAATACTCGTCCACATGTGAACATACTAGACAACAAGCTCTTTTGAAAACTAGTAGTTGCATTTCTATGACGTTTGCTTGGGAGGCGAATGGTTTCCTGACCCCTGGCCTTATCCTTTTTGTGGTCTTACTGTTAGAAGAGGGCTTTTATGATTTTAGAATCAGAAGAATCTGTTTTAATGGCCAACTAAGTGTAAACGCACACAGGGAATTTAACTTTGGCTTTTTGTTACTCTCAGAGTACAACTGAAATAGACATAACGTTACAGCTAAAAAGGGCAACACCAAATAACAAGATTAACAAACATTTGACTACTGAGTACAGATATGTTTGTGTGTGTATATAAAAAGTGCATATATACATGCATACATACATAGGAATGCATACACACACACACACACGTAAACACAGTTTTATTGTCGTTAAATCTGTCGATTATGTTCTTGATTAATCGGTTACGTTACTTGTTTGGTCTTTAAAATGTCAGAAATTGGTGAAAAATCTGGATCAATGTTTCCCAAAAAGCCCAAGATGACGTCCTCAAATGTCTCGTTTTGTCCACAACTCAAAGATGTTCACTTTACTGTCACAGAGGAGAGAAGAAACTAAAACAATATTCATATTTAAGAAGCTGAAAAGTTTTACTTTGTTTTTTTTTTTTATAAAAAAAATGGCTCTAACCGATGAATCATTTATTAAAATAGTTGGCGATTTAATTCAATAGTTCCCTAATGTATTACTTATTATTATTACTAACTAATCGATTAAAATGCTTCTTATAATGTGGGCATTGTAATGTAGATGAATGGGACTTTCCCTCAATTTGTCCTTTTTGTTTTGGGACACCTCTTTCTTAAAGAAAGGACTTTTGATTTCTGAAGATATTGGGCTCGCTTCGCTCTAATTCATCCAAGCGTTCGACTGAGTTTGTGTCCCAGAACGCTTCGATTCTGCTCAAAATGTGCGTGTTCCTCTGATGAAATATGAATTCATTTCAAACATATATCACGTTTAACATAGACACTTTTAGGCCATCTTTTTGTTACTGACTTTTTCACATATCTCATAGAATACATTTCCGTTGCTGCAAGTATTTGTGTTTTGTAATAAAGAAGTGCGAGTACAAAGCTGTGACTTTTTGGTTGTTTATGGTCATTTGTTTCACGTACATAAATACATAAATACAACTCACATTGAAGAAATATAAAATACGTGTCCCATCGATGGCTGCAGCGTGAGACGTCAACGGTTGTGCCGTCTTTGATACGCTGTGCTTACCAGTTTAGCGGTTACCTGACTTGCCTCAGCGTTACATTTTCGGAAAAGAGAGCCGGCAAGGCGCCGGAGGAGGGGTTGTTGCCAGCCCTCTTGTTTTTATCGTGGCCCTCCAGCATTTGCATACGGAAGGATGCTGTCCCTTTGAAAAAATTATCCAGATGTGTCTGCCGGCAAACTTCACAAAACATCACACTTCCATCAGCATCCTCTAGTAGGGGTGAACAATATATCGACTCAATGTCGCTTTTGCAATATCACGTTGTGCAATATCAATATCGAAAATGTACTGAAAAGTATGCAATATTCCGCGTATTTTGTGAAATGCGCATAGAGACAGAGAAAGAAACGAGAAGCGTGAGGACAGAGAGAGAGAGAGAGAGAGAGAGACAGAGTGCGAAGTGTGTTTAACTAAACCCTTGTGTACGAAAACCTGTTGTTTTGATATTCTATTAATCAATTTTGATGTGTTTTCAGATAGGTTTAAGAATATCAGAATGAATATCTATTGCAATATTCACGTTCAATATCGCAATATCGCATTTAGTCAAAAACTGACGATCAATGACGATTGAAATAATCTTTCTCTTCAGCTCGTATGCAGCCATCATCATCATCATCATCATCATCATCTTCTAACAAGCCAGCTGTCAGTCACGCTTCACAAGCCCCGCACTCACTTTTTAATTGGCCAACGGCACCTTCGAATCTAATCCTTCTCTGATGGCGGCAAAACAGGAGAACGATAACGTAATCCATAATACGATGATCAGAAAAAGAATCGTTCAACAAGCATTCTCCGTCGGCGGTTAAATGTCCTTTCCCCCGACGTGGCATTTCACTTGCCCCGAGCCATCGGGCAATCATTATTGTTGAACCCTGCATGTGAGAGTGTGGTAGAAGCCTGTAATATGCATATATTAACCCTTGTGTTGTCTTCCATTGGACCATGCACTGACCTCCCAGGTCAAAACTGAAAATCAACTTTACGGGCCCTGTTTTGGGGTGGTAGTAGCTCAGTCCGTAGGGACTTTGGTTGGGAACCGGAGGGTCGCTGGTTCAAGTCCCAGTACGGACCAAAGTACAGAGTGTGGATTGGTAGCTGGAGAGATGCCAGTTCACCTCCTGGGCACTGCCAGGTGCTCTTGAGCAAAGCACCGTACCCCCCCAACCCCTCAGGGTGCTGGTCCAGCACTGGCAGCCCTGAGCATGTCTGTGTGTATTTCAGGCCTGTGTGTAGTGATTTCTAACAAACAGAGTGTAAATTGTAATTTCCCCACTGGGGATCAATAAACAGTATAAATTATTATTATTATTTTTAACATCTAAGCGCACGGCGTGAAGCGCCTGGCGCAGGTGCGTTTAAGGTGTGTCCAAATCCACTTTTGCTAGTTTGACGGCAGATAAAAAGGGTCTGTGCGCCGGGTGCATGGTCCATAAAGGATTATACTTAGTGTCTTAATTAATTCATAGGTGAATTTTGGGCATAACATGCAATAAACCAATCAGAGATCATTCCCTGTAAAAGCCAGGCGCGTTTGGACCTCGGAGCATTGCTGTTATGATGGAGGATTTGGTCAGCAGGAAGAAGAGAAACTGATCTGCTCGTGTGTAAAGTGAAAGCGCGTGAGCAGATCATATATGGCACGAGCACTATGCCCTCAAAACTCCACGAGGTGAAGCAGGCGTTAAAATAGCAACGAAATGCTGCGTTATTGACTTTAGACCAGGTTTTTGTTGGTCAATGGCGCAATCACTTCCCTGCTGCCTCAAGATAGCAATACGCCCAGAATGCACTGGAACACACCTCCCTGTAAGACCAGCACTGGGTGCAGTACCACTATTTCTGACGGGTTTTTTTTGATGTTTTTGGCGCTTTTTGCCGTTTTACACTTCTTTTCAATACCACTTATAAACACCACTAACACCAGTGTTGGGAGTAACGCGTTACAAAAGTAACGCAATTACAGTAATGTATTCCTTTTTGCTGTAACGCAGTAATATAACGCATTACTAATTACATTTCGGTAATATTATTACCCGTTACAATCTCAGTAACGCGAGTTACCACACATTTTAACGCAACATTTTTTAAGAATTTCCCAACACCGCGAAGCATTTGTTCACAGGAAAAAAAAGCCGTGAGTATTATTTCATAACATCTGTGTCCCAACAGGTGACGGTACGTCAGCTCGGACAGCAGTGTGTCCGAGCCGCTGACAGATTTAAACATGACGGGAATTAATGTTTAGGCTTGTTACACGTAAATCACTGCAGTTTATCAGCCGTGGAGAGTAACTCTGCCTGTAGTGGAATGGCTTGACGACCAAAAACGCTTGTCTTTTACTGTGACTATTTACTGTTCAATATGTTTCTGTCATGAACGGTAATAATTATTACAGATGCAGTTTTACAAACAAGAATGTGAGCAACTTAGCTTGACGGACATGTTGCATCCATAGGTTGCATCCATAGACAGTATTTGTTGCATCAACAACATGCATAACAGTTACATCTCAGTAAGCTAGCAAGAGTACACAAGGTAAACAACCGACAACTTCCGTGTAGGCTACTTCAAAATAAAAGCACTTCCTGTGACGGTTCTCAGTAAAACTAAATTACTGTTAAACAAATAAGGGTGTGGACCTTTTCACATATCAGCTGTAAATCAAGTACTGTAAATAATGTAAATAGTGAGTTTTAATCACACTATAATTGACAATTTCCTTTAGACTGTTTTAAACTAAACATGAATTTCTTATTCAAGTGCTTTAAACAAACATTTTACAACAATGCCGTAGTCTACTTCAATACAACTGTAAGGTACTTTTAATTGAGTATTTTCATTTTCTCCTACTTGCCTATTGTACATTTTACTTATCTATTTTTTATAGCTTTAGTTACTTTGCATATTCATATTAATTATACAAAATATTATGAATAATCTGTGATGTATTAAAGTGGATAAAGATGAGACTTTATTGATCCAGTGGTGAAATTCACAAGCTAGCTGCCAAGTCAAACTTCCGCTGTTATTTTGGTGAAAGTAACTCAAAAGTAATGCAAAAGTAGTGTAACGCATTACAATTTAGAGACAGTAATATTGTAATATAACTAATTACTCTCAAATGACAGTAACTAGTAATCTATAATGTATTACATTTTGGAAGTAACTTGCCCAACACTGACTAACATCAACCTAATCCTTGAGTTAAAAAACAGAAATTAATAATTATTTAGACTAATATTAAAGGATTTTTCTTTAATTTGTTTACTATCTATACATATGATGTTTTACATCGTTTATAAACCATGTGTTTTGTGTGCAAAAATCTTAATGTGTAAAGTAACTAGTAACTAAAGCTGTCAGATGAATGCAGTGGAGTAAAAAGTACAATATTTCTCTCTGAAATGTCGCGGAATAGAAGTAGAAAGTGGCATTAAAAGTACCTCAACATTTGTACTTAAGTACAGTACTGGAGTAAATGTACTTAGTTACATTCCACCGCCGGTTCTGTGTGACGTGCAATATTTTATCTGCATCTGTTGTGTTTTCTCTCTGTGCAGTGTTTATTTATTTTTAATTTTTTTTACATGCTGCACATTTGTTATCCAATCTACGAAGATGTTCTCTTGATTTGCTTTTGTTGTGTCTATTTGTGTGTTTCCGTCAGCTGCAGTGCGTGTCGTGCTCTCAGGGCCGCCATACACACTTCACCAACTCGTACATGCACATAATATTCAGGTTAAAATAAAAGAATTCTCTGTTTACATTTATTTTCAAACGGGACATGAACCTGTGTTTGTTTGACCCCTCCACCACAACCCCTACCCCCAACCTCTCCCTTTTTCTGGAATTTTGGTGCTTTTATACTTTATATCACTTCATGATTTCTAGGCCACAATAAAAGCCAATATAGTATATATCAAGTTTGTCCTCTTGTTTTATCTGCAGCCTTTTTTAGTCGCCGCTTTTCCAGCTTCAGGCTCATTTCTTTGCCTTTTTAGCTGGACGGCCGATTGCAGCAACGTTTGCTGAGTTTTCTTCTCCATTCTCCGGTAGTCTTGCAGGAACTCTGATAGAGTACGCACAGTGGGGCAAGGAGGCATTTAATTGGTTCTTTCCAAGCGCAGCGCGAGGCAGTGATTGGTGGGCGTTTTTACAGGATTACAGCAACTACAGATGACGGATCTTTTTGGCTCCTTTTTTAGAGCCCAGAAGTTATTTATTGCTGGCAGTGTTTAAAGACCATTTCAATATACAATATATAAAAAAGTGTATATTGAAATAGTTACCAACCCTGCCTTTGAAAGTGTGTGGAGTCAGCCGATCTCACACTGAGGGGAAGGCTCTTCCAAAAGCCAAATAAGAGCAGTTGTCTTATTTTTCAATTTGGTTGGTGGAACAGCTAAAATGTTTTGATCAGCTGATCGTAGCAGCCTGGCTGGGCTGTAAGGGGTTAACGTTCTTTGAAATAATCTGGAGCCAGACCATGGATGGCCTTGTGTGTAATTAATACAAATTTAAAATGTATTCTTATCCTAATTAATGGGCCACCAGTGCAATGAGGCTTTAATTGGATTGATATGACAGAACATCCGAGATTAAGTTCATAATCTGGCTGCTGAGTTCTGGATGAATTGCAACTGTGAGACTGAGTGGAGGACTAGTCTAATTTATGTCCACGACGTTCCACTTCCGGGATTGCTCTCATTCTGTGAGCTGTCCGTCACCTTCTTTTTTCTTTGTGTTGGCGTTCTAAACTCCGGTGGATTTCTGAATACTATGATTAACTGCTCCTCAGATCTCTGCAGGGTAAATCCAGACAGCTAGCTAGACTATCTGTCCAATCTGAGTTTTCTGTTGCACGACTAAAACTACTTTTGAACGTACACATTCCACCAAAACAAGTTCCTTCCCGAGGCTATTTTGCAGAGGCACCGTGGCTCCGCTCGGCGTTTAGCGCCACCCAAGACCATTGCGATTAGTTTAAAGAAATGCCAATAAACCAGAGCAGGTTTTTGTCCCATCCCAGAATGCTGTGTGGACCAACCAGACCCTCCTCCGCAGCACTGTGGAGGTAGGTCTGGCAATGCGAGACTAAGTGGGGACTGGTAAAAAGAGAGTTACAGTAGTCCAGGCATGGGCGAAGATTTCGATAGGTGTAGATTTCGGGCGGTATGCGGGGGGGCTATGTCCCACCCCCCGCCCCCCAATAATTACAAGAGGTATATTTGTCCGCCTATAAAAATATGGAAGACTACCCCAAAAGAGATGAATAATAACCGTTCAATACTACAATGAATTGAACAATACAGGAGAATAATTAACAGACCACCAGGTTATAATGTTTCCCCACCAATGTTTGAACCAAACCTACACCCTCGAGTCCAGGCCTGGTGATATAAAAAGGGATATCGTGTTTGTGACAATGATGAATATCCTGTTACATAGATAGTTGGAACACAGCGGAACAAGTTTGTCCCCAGAGACAGCACATTAAATCATCTGATATGAGCTCCAGATGAGATTGGAGTGTGAAACAATGTGCGGGGAGGAAACCTCAGCGCTGTGGTCCTGCCCTCCGGCTGCCAGACTATAAGAATCAAGTTCTCCTGGAGTCGGTCCACTCCACACAGACAGGATGCACTCCTCTTGCTGCCCTTCTGCCACACCACACACACTGAAGGTAATTGTATTCTTTTATTTAACCTTTATTCTACCAGGAATGTTCCCGTTGGGATTCAGAATCTCTTTTACAAGTCTTGCTCGAGTTGGGGCGCGCTCCTTTTTCGTTTCAGTCAGTCAGGGTTTTACATTCTAAAGCTTAGGTGCAGCACCGAGCCGTTTTGGGCAGCACCTAAGCCGAATGAATGTAAAATCAATGTGAGCATCAACACTTAACGCTTGTGTGGTCCTCGGGTCAAATTCGAAGATCTGTATAAAAAATATGGGTTTATTTCAACCAAATTGCCCCCCAAAAAAAACATGAATGAAACAGGCTGTAATTATGCATCAACATACGTTCCTCTGATCTTAATTATGAACTAAAGTAATTCATAATTTCTGGGGTTTTTTTTACTCAAAATTAGGCATATTTTAATATGAATGAGGTTTATTGACCATGAATTCCAAACATAAGTGTAAAACTACAAGTGATAAGTTGGAATGAAGTCAGCTTAGAAGATGTAACACAGAATTTGAAAATGTATACTTTATGCTTTATAAAACAGGCACAACAGACTGGGTCAATTTTGACCCGTGACGACAACACAAGGGTTAACGAAATGACTTGATTACATGATGACTCAGATCTAATGATTGTAGTTGGTCTCCAGTGGACTTCTTTAGCATGTTTTGTGTTTAAGTATCTGCTCTAGCTTTTCCAACGTTTTAGACACAGATACGGTAATAATAATATTGGTCCAAAATGATGTGAAATTGCATTTTGTTTTATTGAAAAACAACATTTTCTTGAGGGAGGACCCCTAAACCCTCCACCAAATACGTGCACCCAAGAGCGTAACTTTTGAGCAAAATTGAAATGTTGAACGTCAAACACTTCATTTTCTGCATTCTGGTGAATTCTTCTGCAAGAATGTGCGCCTTTCCTGCATCAATTTATGGTGCAAATGTCTTTATGTAAAGGGAATTATAATAGGTTTTTGGGGTGGGATGCACTGGCCAGTTTTGATTATATGGGGGATTATAACACCCCTATCCCCCCCTGTAAATTACGCCTATGAATGCACCTATGAGTCTTCCACAAACCTAGGGAAAACACTGTCAGTCCGAGCTGTCTTAATCTTTTTCCCGTGTTAACCTTCCGTCAGAATGTAAACGTGTACAACCATCAACCACTTTGTGTTTGAGTTGTGTATTAAAAGTTCCTCCTCTGGTCTTCAGGTGTTGTGTGTTCGGATGTGTATGTTCTACTCCACCATGTGTCTGGCAGGCTGGCCGCTGTCCTCGGAGGCAGCCAGACTCCGCTGTGGGACTGATCTCCTCAGTGATCTCATATTTGTGTGTGGGGATCGTGGAATCTATTTAGGTAAGTCTATACTCACCTCCTCCTTTTCTTTGGATATGGTTGAAATTGGTCCAGTATTGAGCGAGAACGCTGTAACCGGCAGCTGTAAACCGGACTGCAATGTAACCCTATGGGGCAAATGTTTATCGTCAATTTCCGTCCACTAGAAGTTCTGTTTTTTGCCGCTGACAGGCTCAGATTATTATTCTAAGTGTCTGACAACATTATGGAAAGGATCCCTACAGAGACAGACCTTTGTGTTAAAGAGTAAGATTATTTTTTTTTTTTTATATGAAACAGCACCGAAATCACCATCGCAAAACCCACCAGACTCCATGTAAATAATCAGGACTTTTAACGTGTATAGAGCCAGCATATTGCCACATGTAAATGGGTGAATTAAGGGTTTATTTCAACCAAACCACAGTGGTGATTGTTGGAACAGTAGAAAGACAGACAAGACTGCTTTTGAGTTTTATTTTGTGTGTGTTTTACAATGATAAAATTACAGTTTATTTAAATGGAGTCTGGTGGGTTTGGCGATAGCGATTTTGGAGATGTAATGTAATCTGTTAGTAGCAAAAGTAGCACTTTTTGTGGATGTAAACTGAAGGTGTTTCATAGGCACAAATGCCCAATAATTTACATTGTAGCTTGTTTCCTCGCTGTTGACTGCAAGAGTCTTGCTTAATACTGGACCAATTTCAAAGATTGTTCCCATCAGTCACTTGGGAAGATAGGGTTCAGGTTGAAAAAATGAATTTACCCTTTTCAAATTAACTCTCTGGAAATTGAGAATGTGAAAATACATTCTTAAGGTATAAACAGATAATGTTTGGACACCTTGGCACCATCTTAAAAGTGCATACAAAATGACCAGATCAGATATTTGTTAATATTTTTTTTCAGGGTTGGCCATACACACGTCAAACCAGGGGTCTCCAACAAGTAGCTTGCGAGCTATGGGTAGCTTGCGAGGATGTTTGCAGTAGTTTGGCAATAGGTTGAAAAACTGAGAAACAAAATTACCACGATATTACGTGAGGTAGCTAACTTTGTGGGCCATAGAAGTGTAAAGTGGTAATGTTTTCTTGGACCCTGATGGGAATATTTTCAATGATGTCATTAACTATGTGGACTAAAAGAAGTGTAAAATAGTCATGAACCTTGATGTGAAGTGAAGATTTTTGATAAGCTTTGGGTATTGCAATTTCATACATGTACAAACAGTAGCTTCATTTACAAGTTTATGTGTGTTATGTAAATAAATGTAAGCAATGTGATGCAAGTAGCTCTTGGCCACTTTCGTTTTTTTAAAGTAGCCCTTAGATGGAGAAAGGTTGGAGACCCCTGTTTCAAACCAACTTTATTTTATCCTGACCTCCTCCCATTGCATGGACAAAATGCAGACAGATGCAGGGAATAAACATAACTAATAAATAAAAGCATAAATTGGTAGATTCTATCTTGTTATGACATGCAGATTGATAATTGTTTTTCTACTTTAGATATTAATAAAGGTACAATACGACAAAATGCTATCAAGGTTATTCTACCCTGCGTGTTAACACTTACGCTGGCAGAGGTGTATAACACAGATATGGTCATGGTCAGTAACACTGAGCAAGTTATCAGCTCCACAACAACTTAACACATCCTGCTCATTTATTTACATGAAGCCTAGCCACAACAGCGCTCCTCTGTACTGTAGATCGGCTATTACCAACCTTTTTGGTCTGAAGTACCCCCGCAGCGCTGTCAGATGAACTTACGTACCCCTTTATCAACTCCCAAATTATGTTCCAAATACATATCATGATTAAACTGTCAGTATTTAGGTTGGTTTGGTCAGCAAGTACTACTGTAGTTTCAGCCATTTGATCATTGCTTTAAGTTAGTCTATATGCATGACGTGCTACTTCCGGGATTGCTCCATTGCCGCCGTAAATTCCGCCGGATGTCCCTCTTTTCGGCAGGATGTCCGTCACCTTCCTCTTTTTTTGTGTTGGCGCCATAAACTCTGGTTGATTTGTGAGTACTATGGTTGACTGCTCCTCAGATCTCTGCAGGGTAAATCCAGACCGCTAGCTAGACTATCTGTCCAATCTGAGTTTTCTGTTGCACGACTAAAACTACTTTTGAACGTACACATGTTCCACCAAAACAAGTTCCTTCCCGAGGCTGTTTTGCAGAGGCACAGTTGCTCTCTCTGGCGCTAAGCAAGATTGTGATTGGTTTAAAGAAATGGCAATAAACCAGAACACGTTTTTCTCCCATCCTGGAATGCTGTGTGGACTAGCCAGACCTTCCTCCGCAGCGCTGTGGAGGAAGGTCTGGCAATGTGAGACTAAGTGGGGACTGGTAAAATCTTTACTTTAAGCTAACTATTTCTACCTTTTAATCATTAATTTAAGCTAAGTATTACAGTCATTACTTTTTTATTCCTAAAAAATGTTCATTACTTTTCATTGCCTGTTTAAACTTGTTAACTAGTTTTCACGCACTCTTACGTATGGGCAACATGTTGGGTGGCTGGGTGGGTCACCTGGTGGAGCGCGCGCCCATGTAAAGTGGTTTTCTCCTTGACACAGCGGCTGCCGGTTCGACTCCAATCTGCGGCCCTTTGCTGCATGTCGTTCCCCTTCTCTCACCCCTTTCACATCTACTATACAAAGAAAGGCCTAAAGATGCTAAAAAAAAAATATCTGCAACATGTAATGTTCAGGTGTTACAGCTGATATATTATCCCCCTGGTTGTGAATTACAATGAATAATTCATAGAAATAAGTAATAACGACTAAACTGCTGAAAGAGTTGGCTAAAAGTAAAAATTAAACGGTAGAAAGAGTTAGCTAAAAGTAAAAATTAAACTGTAGAAAGAGTTAGGTAAAAGTAATGATAAAACGGTAGAAGGAGTTAGCTAAAAGTACAAATTAAACGGTAGAAAGAGTTAGCTTTAAGTAATGATAAAACGGTAGAAAGAGTTAGCCAAAAGTAATGATAAAACGGTAGAAAGAGTTAGCTAAAAGTAAAAATTAAACTGTAGAGAGAGTTAGCTAAAAGTAATGATAAAACGGTAGAAAGAGTTAGCTAAAAGTAAAAATTAAACTGTAGAAAGAGTTAGCTAAAAGTAAAACCAATTGGTTGTTTCGTAGGGCGGGTCTTGCCTACAACTGCAGTGGGTTCCATAATTGCGCACCTCGACCTCCTCCCTGTGCCGCGATTTGCACTGTTATACAGCATACACACCACATTAACTGCCTAATGTGGTGCATTCAGCAATCAATTCATACAGTGCATTACTTTTCGTAGCGATACGTACAAATGTTTCATGAGAAACAGCCTATATTAGAATATATTATCTCCACTGCACACAGGCCCTTTCACATTATTAACTTTACCCTGTTCTGTCTGACCAAGGCCACTTTCTCCTCGTTATCAGGGTGATGGCAACCCACCAAAATGACAATGTACTAAGCAGAACACTGTGCCTCAGTGTGTGATAGCGTTATTGTTAAAACACTTGTTATCTGAGTACAGCAGCTCTCACACTAATAACAAAGAAAGGTGCAGACATGGAGAAACAGTAGAGCAGAGAGCTTTTCGAACAGAAATCATTTAAAAGACACTAAGTTCAATCTCACTCAGCAAAATGGAAATTTTACAATATAAACTTTGCATAGGATAGTGTTCTGCATGAAAATGGCCCATATTTCTTATTAAAACTAAATATTTCATATTGTCCATGTAACCCTAACCCAGCTTGTTTCACTGTTGCTGACTGCAGCATTCTCGCTTAAAGGTCCCATGACATGGTGCTCTTTGGATGCTTTTATATAGGCCTTAGTGGTCCCCTAACACTTTATCTGAAGTGTCTTTTATATAGGCCTTAGTGGTCCCCTAATACTGTATCTGAAGTCTCTTTTATATAGACCTTAGTGGTCCCCTAATACTGTATCTGAAGTCTCTTTTATATAGACCTTAGTGGTCCCCTAATACTGTACCTGAAGTCTCTTTCCCGAAATTCAGCCGTGGTGCAGAATTACAACCACAAGAGCCAGTCCCACAATGAGCTTTCCTTAGGATGTGCCATTTCTGTGTCTGTAGCTATTGAGGAGGAGAGAGGGGGAGGCAAGGTGGAGGGTGGGGGTGTGGCCTTGACCAACTGCCACTTTGCTCGTTTGAAAGCCATGATGTCTCTCTCTCTCTCATGGGTGGGCCGAATTCTCTGGGCGGGCAAAGCAGAGAAAGGGGAGGTAACCTTTCTCCTTATGACCTCATAAGGAGAAGATTCCAGATCGGCTCATCTGAGCTTTCATTTTCTCAAAGGCAGAGCAGGATACCCAGGGCTCGGTTTATACCTATCGCCATTTCTAGCCACTGGGAGACCATAGGCAGGCTGGGGACACGCATATTAACGTTAAAAAACCTCATAAAGTGAAATTTTCATCAAGATCAAGATTGTTGATCCCATCGGTCACTTAGACACAAAAACGGTGGGAAAATAGGGTCCAGGTTGAAGAAAACCTAAGTTGCCCTTTAAAAGAAAGACAAAGAATCTAATGTTAGACATTTCTCTCTCTGCAGGTAAAGGTTCGTGGTCTGGTTACGGTTCTCGGCCCAGAGGGAAAGGGATAGTGGATCAGTGCTGTCGGCCGTCTGGTTGTGAACTTCAGCATCTGGAGATGTACTGTGCCAAACCAAAGAGCCAGCAGCAAACAACAGCTTACCCAACAACAACCACCACCACCACCGCAGCACCTCGGACCACAGCACAGCTAGACACGGTATGACCTCAGTACAGTACAAACAGTAGTTGGATTAACTCTTAAAGGGTAACTACCGTTTTTTCAACCTGGACCCTATTTTCCTATGTTTTTGTGTCTAAGTGACTGATGTGAACAATAATCTTTGACATTGGTCCAGTATTACGCAAGATCGCTGCAGTCGGCAGCGGAGAAACAACCTACAATGTAAGTTAACAGGGCAATTGTCCAGCTTGTATTTACCTTCACAAAAGTGCTTGTTTTGCCGCTGACAGGCTGAGATTAATATTCTAAGTGTCTGACATCATTATGGAAAGAACTTCTAATGAGGTCGACCTTTCTGTTAAAGAGTAAGATCCTCTTTTTAAATATAAAAACATCCGCAAAATTGTGTTTGCTAAACCCACCAGACTCCATGTAAATAAACGTAAATAAAAAATTTTATCGTAAAAAATGCACTTCATTCAAAGCCGTTTTGGGTCGTCTTTCCACTTTTCCAACCATCACATCTCTAGTTTTGGTTGAAATAAACACATACCGTAGTTTACCAATTTACATGTGAAAATATGTTGGCTCTATACACGCTAAAAGTATTGTTTTTTTTAAATGGAGTCTGGTGGGTTTAGCGCTAGAGACTTCAGAGCTGTTAATGGTTAAGCAGAAAGGTCTCAAAGAGGTTTTAAAGGTCTATCTCTGTAGGGATCCTTTCCATAATGTTGTCAGACACTTAGAATATTAATCTGAGCCAGCCAGTCAACGGCAAAACAAGCACTTTTGTAAAGGTAAATACAAGCTGGTCAATTGACCTGTTAACTTACATTGTAGCTTGTTTCGCCGCTGCCGGCTGCAGCAATCTCGCTTAATACTGGACCAATGTCAAAGATTGAAAAAAATGGTAGTTACCCTTTAACTCAAAGTTCACTAACTTGTCCCCAGGACTGTAAAACGCACCTCATGGTCCTCAGCAAAGACTGGAGAGTCAGCTATGTCATCACGTAAACCTAAGAACTTTGGTCACATTATGACACATTATGATAACGCACCAGGATAATGTTTACATTAAGAATTAAACCCCCCAAAAACTTTGTTTAAAGTACTTTTTTACTTATACATCCATGGTGAAAAGGCATTTATTATGTATTTTATAAATCAATATCAGATCACTCAAACAAAGATAAATTTTAATTGGAGAATCGATTCTTTTAACCCAGCCCTAAAAAGTATTAATTGACACATTGGTGTTAGAAAGTCATTCCACTAATATCCTTACAGACATACAAACAACTTACAAACACAAGGTGGAAACAAATCCAAATGTGAGAATTGTGACTTCAATGCCTGTAGCAATACCAAAAATACACCACTATGCAGTTGTTCAATCTAAACCGAGCCTGTTCGCCAATCAACTCCGTATTTTAACTTTGTGTTGCAGGCTCAGCAGTTCCAAGCACTGTTTCAGAAAAGACTTTCTGAGCAAATGGGGGCCCCCGACAGTCCAAAGAGGGATGCTTACAGAAAGAAGACTGAGCCTTCCCTCCGACAGCAAAGCAAAGTTTCACCGTCACGCAAGAGGATTAAAACACGTAACCCAACCAACATGCCACCGTTAACCTCCGGGAGTTCCCTTCAAACAATGACGACACATGAATCATGACCTTTGACCTCATAAAAAAAAAAAACCCTGAGACTGATGCAGACTGTGAACTTTGGATTCTCTACTAAGTAGGGATCGCCAAACAGATTTGGAGATAAAAAAAAGCAACTGAAGACAACTGAAGTCCTGGCACCGACTCTGGGCTAGCTGCTGCTGCTGCTACGTTAGCCTTTGACTTGATGGAATCTCTCACTGAAGCATTTCTTTCATCTGTCTTTCTGGAGCAATGTGTCAATGCGTGTATCATACACTCTTTTCTTATGTCTATAGCCCTATCCGCACAGGACTAGTATTACTAGGGGACCTCATGTGATTTCAAAATTCCCCCCCCACGTCTGTGTTTCGTGTGGCGAATTCACACGGGATAAGCACAGGTCTGTATTTTACTCTAATTTATTGACATGATCCCCCACATATGATGTCAAGGCTCTGTCAAAACTTTCATTTAGAATTTCCAATGCAGCCAAATACAGTCCCGAATCACAGAGATGAACGAGACCAATATCATCACACATACCCTATGTTTGGCAGAATATGGCATGTAATTTCCGGTGCAATTTTTACTTGAAAAATTACAGACATAGCAGACCAGAGCCCTATTTTGCACGGGATTAGTATCATCTGGGGACCTTGTGTGTAATTTTGAAAGTACCCTCCCAACATCTGAGTATCGCGTGGCGCATTCGCACGGGATAAGCAAAGCCTGCTTTTACTCAAATTTAGTGACTTATCTGTACCACGAGAGTTGGGTATACCTGGAGGCGCGCGGAGGACAGCCAGGGCGAGGCCGCTGCGCAGCACTTGGGTCTGGGTTCCGTATCTTTTTTGGGCCAGGCCCGGTAGAGGTTATCAGACAGCATCACTGTCCCCGGCCAAAATTTCAGACATGGCCGATTCGCATGGGATTGAGATCACAGCCAACCTCCGTAATTATTACAAATGACTAGAGGTCACCAGGTAATACTAGTCACGTGCGAATGGGGCTAACGACTACGTTTACATGCACACAATACCGGCGTCATTGCGTCACAGAGACCAAACAACTAATCGATTCATCGAGAAACGAAGATAGATTGACAATGAAAATGATCAATGTGGAATGTGACAAACGTGCAAAGTTTTGAGAGAGTTTTGAAAGTGCTGCCGTGTGTTTTGGGTCCTGACATTAGCATGTAACAAAGAAGTTTGCGTCATTTAACTTGTCAGTTGTACTGATTTTTATTTTGTGTCTGTCTGAGATTATCAAGTACGGTGTTTTATTATTTTGTATATTGTGTAAAAGACTTTCTAATTGCATTCATTATTTATTTCACTGTGACAACAAAAGACTTATTATATACTAATAAATATTAAAACAGTAATTCTTTGTGATGTTTATGTGACTTAATTCAAAAGGTAGAAAACTTAAAAACGGAGACAATCATTTGAGGTTTAACCATGCCATTCTTCCTCTGGTGATGCTTCATAAGATTTTAGAACTAAATAACACAAAATGTTTCTACATTCAGATTTGGTGCGTAAACAGCCGACTCATTTTCATTTTCCTGAAATTAATAAACAATATCATCATTTTGTCAATATCATACAACCCTAGATGAAAGTAACATTTTGGCCTCTCTGGACCTTCGTCAAAAGCTGGATCAGACATTGTAAACATTCGGGGCTCAGCCCAGACCGAGAGAGATTTTTTTTTTACAGAACCTATATGCTCTATTTCAAGCCAATTGATAAGAGATTGCCTAAAAATCTGTACATCATTTGGGGAAAAACATGAGGGTTGCCAAGGAAAATAATCATGCTGCAGAGCCGACTTATCTTATTCTGCTTCAAAATTATTCACCATCTGTCTTCATCATTCTAAAACCAGAACAAATGTTGAGGATTTACACCCCTGACACCTAAAGAGAGGCAAATATTGCCTGATGTTGCTATTTTTTACCAAAATCTATTTTTAGAGTTACACTCTGCTGGAGTAGAGTTCACCGGAAGTGGAGAAAAACCAGAATGAGTGTGGATATTTTCCCAGTAACAGAGCTTTTGCTGCATTGATTTGCCGGTCCAGTCACCTTTGACCTATTTCTAGTCAATGCTGTGAACTTTGTATACAAACCAAAGGGGGTAAGCCTCTCCCCGCAACACGTAGCTCCTATGGCGCCATTTTGATGCTAACAAGCCATCACCCGCTGTTCCACTGACTGCCATTCATTTTGACGTCACTTTGACAGCGACTAACTTTACATCTGAAGCGTTTAAAGACTCTATTTGTCCGTTGTTTATTTCTAAAGACATCTGAAGCATTACCCTTGTGTTGACTTCGGGTCACATTGACCCGTCTTCAATTTTTGTTTTATATCAGAAAATATGGGAAGTAGAAAAATGGCTGAAAATGTGTAGAAGAAAAATTTAACAATTGCACCACTGGTCCCCCCACAGTGAATGCACCACTGGTCCCACACAGTGAATGCACCACTGGTCCCCCCACAGTGAACGCAACACTGGCTCCCCCCACAGTGAACCCAACTGTTAATTGATTATTTTGAGAAAAGAGGCGAATTTTTTTTCCCATATTCCCATGTTTTTGCAGAGAAAAGAAGAAACAGCAGAACCTGTTTTGGAAAAAGCAAAAACAAGCTGTGAAAAAAAGGCGTCGAAAAGGTTAAGGTTGACAGTAAGACGACACAAGGGTTAAAGACTCTATTTGTCCATTGTTTATTTCTAAAGAAACACGACAATGTATAAAAGGCTCCATTACCTTGTACCTCCGTAGCAGACACTTTTGTAAAAATAGGCTAACGATTGTGTCATAACCACGAGACTTACTATCGCATAGTAGAGGAATCACCGTATAGTACAGGAGAAGCTCACAGGCAGTTTGGACTTACAGCTGTTTAAGTTTAATTACTAATGTTAACTAGCATGTTAGTTATCAATAATTAGCCTGTGCCTATGTTATCGCCTTACATATACCTACACTCTCCGTCTCTGTAAGATTGGGAATGATTGAGATTTCTCTCGGCACAGCTACCAGAAGACTTCACACTTTCAGACACGTTGCTCACGTCACATCTACGTCTTCAAGCTCAGTTGGAGGCTGCTCAGTAACGCTCAGCCAGCACCGGAAAAAAGTGCTTCTAATATCCTTCACTGGTCCAGAGCAACGGGATCTGTTGGTCCATGATACAAACCAAAGGTTGGTGTTTGGCAGGTTTAACACGCTGATCTATAGAGCATAACTGTGTGGTTCTGGAAGAAAAAAATCTTTCATTTTCTTGTTCATAAGGGGTTTAGATTATCAGCCAGTCCAGTCAGAGAGACCGAGTGGAAATGACGCAAAGTTGAAGTTAATTTAAAACCCTAAACGATTCGGGGCTTTCGAGAAAACATTCGGAGATGGAGCCCCCTCGCTCCGCTCCTAGGGTAAAAATATTTACAGTACAACAATGATCTTACATAGATAATGCTCCGCCCATTCTGTGTACCCAGGTGCTGGATGTTTAACCACCCTTGTGTTTTCTTTGTGTTTCATGATGTTTTGGTTTTCCTGTGTGTTGTTTCTCTCTCTCTTTCTCCCCTTCCCTTCTGTTTCTCCCTGCAGAGAGAGAGAGAGAGAGAGAGAGAGAGAGAGAGTGTGTGTGTGTGTGTGTGTGTGTGTGTGTGTGTGTGTGTGTGTGTGTCTTGTTTTACTATATTCGTGGGGTCCAAAAACCGGGAGTCCAGTATACTTGTGGGGTCTGCACAGCCTTGTGGGGCCCAAAATGCTGGACCCCACAAGTTTAAAGGGCTGTTTGAGGGTTAAGACTTGGTTGTAGGATTAGGGTTAGAATTAGGTTATGGTTAGGGTGAGGGTGAGGGTTAAGGTTAGGCATTTAGTTGTGATGGTTAAGGTTAGGGTAATGGTTAAGGTTAGGCATTTAGTTGTCATGGTTAAGGTTAGGGTAAGGGGCTAGGGAATGCATTATGTCAATGATGGTCCCCACAACGATTGTGAAACACGTGTGTGTGTGTGTGTGTGTGTGTGTGTGTGTGTGTGTGTGTGTGTGTGTGTGTGTGTGTGTAGCAGGTGGCGTGGCTGGCTTGCCCTCATGAGCTTCAACGAGGAGAAGTTGACTAAGACCCTGTTTACACGACGCTCGACGCGGGTGAAAACGACAAAATATTTTATTAGATGGGCCTTTCGTTTACACGGCGACGGCGTTTTGGGGGCTTAAAAACGCAAAAAAAGTGAAACCACCCTCCAGAGTTGTCTTAAATCTTAAAAACGCTCCACTGTCGCATTCCCGTCTAAAGGGTAAAAACGCAAAATTCTGCTCTGAACTGCTCACGGTGGCTCAAACACCAGCCCCATATTTCATTACACAAATCAAAATATAGAGATTGATAGATTAATATGGCCACTCTGCTGATGGGTATACACAGCCTGCCTATACTTGGTCCAGATGGCTTTCAGCTTTGATGATATCTGACTGTTACAGATAGCGTCTTTCTCGTGTGGATATGACGTCGGTCCAGGTACAGGATACTGCTGAAGAAATTCGCTCCATTTGTCTATATATATTTTGACTGGCAGGACTCCCAGTCCATGCCCTGTTGTGCCTTTGTGGCTTTGTAATCTAAGGTTGTTTGGAGCAATAACTCCACCTCCTCATCTATCCAGACAAAACTTTAAAGCTTTTGTTGTTCACTTCGCCATGTTTTGGTTTTGCGCTACTAGGGAGAGAAGTAGAAGGAAGGTTCTACGCAGGCGTGCGGACTTGGGGGTGTTGTGTGGCGGTGCTTCACACTACCACGTAGCCGCCTGGTGTGCATACTACATCGAATTTCACACACTTTTGCGTCACCATATACACGCAGATTTCCCCCCCCCCTAAAATCGCGCGTCTAAACGCGGAATAAAAAGTGAGACCGCAACGCCACTTTTGCATTTTCTCTTCAGATCGTTTCCGTCTAAACATAGCCTAATGGTGAGTGTCCATATGCGCGTTGTTTTCACGGATGGGATCGCCCCCGCTTCCCAGCATTGCACGCTGGTGAGCTTGCCAGTTTCTCTTCACTGACTAATGACCAGCAAAGAAAACAGTCGACACCGTCCTACAACCTGCAGCTGATCGGACGAACACGTCACGTGGGGCTGGCTGCTGCCGAATTTCAAAACCGACCATAATGGCGGATCGTCCGGAAGACGATGTCATATTTTACGACAATAATTCACCGAAATGTGTTTCTGAAAACATTTCATGCGAGAAATAGGCTAAGCAGTGGCTGAATCTGTCTTGATTTCAGATTGACAAATGTCAGTTTAAGAAATTTGCGTAAAGTTGACTGAATTCAACTTTATGCAAATGAAGAGCGGGCGACTCGAAGCCCTGCTTCTCCAAAGTCCCTGCGACGGTACCAGAATGCATTGCTTGGCTGCTCCCATAGAAATGAATGGGATGCGGGGAAATTACGCTGACAATGGACACACAGCATAAGTATGGTCAAAGATCCTCAATATTAAAGATGCATAAAGTGCATTTCAAGCAGCGCCAACAGTATGGAACGGTACACACTTCCTGTCTCGTAAAGAGGCGTGGCCTCGTTTGAACGTGTAGTGAACGTTGTATGGATGAATGAAAAGTTATATTAAAATCATTTGTTAACATGCTCTTTTGCTAACGTTTACACAGATAAAAGCCATATTTAGCATCACAGAGATTAGTTTTGTTAGGGCGTTCAAGAACGTTATCTGACGTTAGCTTCTCTGTGTTGCCAGATATCGCAAGAGTTTGTTCCTGAGACAGAAACAGGTCTCAAACTAAATTAATTTTCTCCTAATGTGTCCGTCCGATAAATGCCATTTTACTGTCACAATGTTCTGTAGATATGTGGCCTGTGAAAAATGGGTCCAATATTTACTTGACTATGGGGGCTAAAAGAATATCCTAATCTGTGGGCGTTGTACGGGAAATTGACAACTGCGTAGGTCTCAAACTAGCAAAGACACTTGCGCCAGGCTTTGCGCTGCGCTGGGTGCAAGATAGGGCCCTATATATTAGCATTTAATGAATCGTCAATGGAGATATTTCACAGGGAAAAACACTTGCCTGGCCGCAACTGACAAATCCTTTAGAGAGTCCATAAACCAGTCCAAAACTTAAACCCCCTGGAGCACGAACACTGTGTCCTTTTTACACCTCGGTTTTGGTAGGTAGTTTTTTTTAACCTTTGCACAGAGCTAAAACACAGTGTCCTGACTTTATTAAGCTAGGCGTTGGGCCCTGCCACCATTATAAAATAAACAAAATTGTCATTAAGTACCATTTGGAATGCACATATTGTGCAGGAATATATCCGATCACTATCACTACAGGCAGGACGCATTGAAATGTCAAGGGTGGACGCATACTGTATGTGGATACTACTGAGTTCCGATCTGGTGTATCAGATCACAGAAGACACATTGAAAAGACAAGTGTCACCACAGCCAGAGACTGCCTACAGTCAGCATCTTTGCACCCAAATCTCCAATTGAAAGTTCACTACTTTCGAGGAGAGATGCTGTGTCAGTACTTATGTTGCACCTTATTCTGGGCAGAAACATTTCAGGTTGCCTGAGTTCAGAGGTAGGCTACTTTGTGTTGTTGTTTGAGCAGTTATATCATATTCTAGCTGGAATGTAACAGACCTAAAGCCTGCCCAGAGCTGTGGTTTAGGACAGGATATTGGATGGATTTTAGGAGACACGGCTTGGGTTGCTGGGCACAGCCGATACTTCAGGCCGTACCATAAAAGGCCCCAGATAGTGAGTGCTTCCAAATACCTTTTAGTCACAAGACAGAATGCAGAGCAGGTGACATTTAAAATCAATAAATAAATACTCTCAAAGTCATAGACATGAAGCTAAGGCATTTTCAAACATAATACTGTAGCTTTCTGATTTATCCACATTCCACAATAACACAAGTTGCATCCTGTCAAAATGCTTTGGCTTAACTTACAGTTAGCCTAAAACTGACATTTGGATATTTGACTTGGTAACAAAATGCTTGCTGCACACGTAACATTGGGCCTAACGTTAGCTTAATGTCTTCCCATTCTTCCTGCTGATTGCTTACATCTGTATCTACTTTTGTCTTCATGAAAGCTCAGTTTTCCGGTTTGGCAGCTTATAAAAACTAGAGACTAGAGCGTGCTTAGCCTAGCTTAGCATAAAAACCGGAAGGTGTGGGAAAACAGTTTTGCCTAGAACAACTTGCCTAGCTCTGTCCAAAGTAAAAAAATACACCCAACATCAGCTCAGGAGCTCACGGATAAACGTGAAGAGAAAGCTAGACGTGCATTGATAATTCAGAAAAGAATACAGCATTTCTAATAATTTGAATTATAGCATGACTAAACAAATCATAGTGTTTCTTCATAACATATTAAATAGGTAGAAAGGACTGCAGGATATCTTTTACTGCGAGCCAAACCCCCCTGACTTCACAAACTGATCCATTTCATCCCGGACACTCTCTGTTTGAACTACTACAGACGTTTCAGGACAATTAAAACAAGAACAGACTCAGAAACAGTTTTTACCCAAAAGCCATAACTGCACATAGCGCTACTTGAAAGGATAAATTGTGCAGTGAATGTCTTGTTTGTGTTTTTACTTTCTTTGATAGTGACTTTTATTATTATTATTTATTACATTTATATAGCACTTTATCATAGACACTCAAAGCGCATTTGGGGGGAGGGGGGGTGGGGACTGCTCTCTAACACCACTAATGTGTAGCACCGGCAGCCATACAACGCCTTACGCCAGAACGCTCACCAAACATCAGCTAGTTAGGGAGGGGAACATTTTTAGTGGTGGGGGAAACCGGAGAACCTGGAGAAAACCCACGCAGACACAGGGAGAACATGCAAACTCCACACAGAAAGGCCTGGATTTGAACCTCATGGATTTGAACCCAGAACCTTCTTGCTGTGAGACCACAGCACTAACCACTGGGCCACCGTGCTGCCTAGAGGTGCTTATATTTTTTTTATTCACCTGCTTTGCACTTTTGCTGATGTTTGGCACTGCAAGTAATGCATTTGGTTTTGTTGTACATGGACAATGACAAAAAAGACTCTATTCACTTCACTGAATCTAACTTCCACCTCTGGGTATAATCCGGTTCAAACCTGACAAGTCTCTTCTCAGCCAGAAAGGTGTTACTGGCCTTTTGACTTCACAACATAGTAACAGCTGTTCACCGCCGGCGTGATAAGGCAGTAGGGGAGAGCTTTCTCCTTGTAGCTGCTTGCGTCACGGCCAGATTGTGTTATTCACTCCCATCCATTCCCATGCAGAGCTATTCTAAAAAAGCCCCCACTCTCTTTAACTTTAATTCTCATGGCCATGAGTAAACTGTTTATGTCGGCCCAAACAGGTAAGTGTTAGACTGGTAACAGTTTGTACAGATTGCTTACACAAATTCTTTAAGAAATCTGCGATGAAGGAATAATGCAACTTTCTTCTGCAGAGTCCTCAGTCAGAAACTGTTAATTCACAGTATGTCAGCAGTTTTGGGGGTTTTCTGTTTCAATTGTTTCCAGCAGGTCTTACTGTATATACAAATATACCTCTTTAAACACTTTGTTGAACAAACATACACATTGTTACGTTCCCTTCTGTGAAACCAGACAAAATACCACAACAATTAAAATGAGTGGCAGAGTCACTGTGGAAGTGAAAGTCACTATGGAAGTAAAAATGTAAGTTTTATTATTTTAAATGTAGTCCAAGGGCATGTTCGGAACGGTGTGAAACGGTGTGCAACAAGCTTGGAGTTGTGTTTTCTCTTGTTTGGTGGGTGTGTCTCTCGTTTATTGGCTGTGTCACAGGTGATACCCAATCAACAGAGATATGTATGTAATCCCACAGTAAAAAAAAGGCAGAGCCTTTGCGCACACAACAGGGTGTTCAACACACCCCCAATTCAGTTTAAAAAAAACGTTTTTGTCTGGGCTGAACGTGGCTGAACGTGGCTGAACGTGGCTGAACGTGGCTGAACGTGGCCCTGGAGGTCATGCCAAACAAATCAAAATTAATTTAACTAAAACAAGGCCCAAGTCATCTCTAGCTCTTAAAACAAAACGCAATTTTTTAAGAACAAGTTTGTGTATGATATCGTACAAAATGAGGCGACCGCCGGCTGGTCACGTGACGACCGGTCACATGACAGTTACATTTAGCTGCCAGTTGTTTCAGAGGCCGTGGCCCGTTGAGGTTAGCCGAGTGAGCTTCATGCTGTGGCAACAGCTAAGTTTAGGCACCAAAACGTTTAGATACAAAAACACATAGTGGTTCGGTTTAAAAACCCTCTCGGGAAACAAACACGGGTTTCCTGGGTGAAAGTCTTGTGTTTTCCTCGGGACACTAGTCAATATTAGGGATCGACTGATACTGTTATTTCAAGACCGATGCCAATTATGTAAAGGACGTTTTATGGTTCTGCGTAGAATCAACGGTGTACCCCCGCAGACCCCTCTGCGTCTATGCCGGACCCTACACCGTAGCTGGACGTGCACCTCTCGAAAAATGTAACTACACATCGCGGAAACACATGTCGCTCGGCCGTGGCTTGGTAGCGTTGGATCTCCCCCGACTCATTTCCTGGTTCTCCTTCTCCATAGACAACATGAAATCAAGGAGAGGGTTAACTTTTTTCTGCTCCAGATTTCGTTTCTCTCACTATGCCTCTAGAGTCACAACTTGCTCCGAAGACAATTGCCGTCACTCTCTCACTTTCTCCCTCGCTCTATCACCCACTCCCCACACGCACACACACACGCACACACACACACACACACACACACACACACACACACACACACACACACACACACACACACACATACACACATGCCGGCTCGAGGCACACACCAACGCACAAGTAAACAAAGAGTTTCGCAATTGACCCTCCAGAAACCACACACCCCCTAGTGTTCAGGCGGTGAAATACACCACGACGCAAAGAAACACGTTCGACCCCCGACGCGGAACTCTGAAAGGGTCACGATGCCGTAGGAGCGACGGCATTGCTACGGCGTAGCTACGACGTGGACTTACGCACAACCATAAAACGGCCTTAAGGGTTGATGGCCGACGAGGTGTCCATTGTCAGGTATTAATGGATGATCGCGAGGCGGGAACAATCCGACGCGCAGCGCCGAAGTCCATTAATACCTGACAATGGACACCTCAAAGGGCATAAACCCGCTTATACCATGGTCACTTGTTATTGGCATTAATTCATATTTTAATACGTTTAACAATCGAAATCTAAAGTTTTTCCAAACAATATCTCCATTTCCCTGGTTACGCCTGAGGGTTTGACTAATACCTGGAACAATCATTCCCATCCTATAAGGTTCTTATACAATGCAAACGTTATTCCCTACTCCAGGGAGTAGAAAGGACCTTAGATACGACTTGCCACCCTTAGCAACAGCTCCGAGCCAGAGAGCTAACGCTATACTAGCAAGATCCAAAGTCAATAACATTGTGTACATTTGGCAGTACAAATAATTTGTCAGTATGTTTAACTTCAAGACAAGCTAGCTATCCAGCCATGTCATTGTCCCCAAAACAATATGACGACTTCTACGAACAATGTTATCCGCGATGTGTAACGTAACTGTCGGCCGCAGCCTGAAGCAGCAACCTGAACAGCGAACGGGATGTGAGATAACGTTATTCGCTGTGAAACAAAGTCAGTTAACAGGGACAGTATAACTTACTTCTTGCACCGTGTGTGTTAGCGCCATCCGGTGGTGTTCAGAGGACAAGGCACTCAAGCACTACACAGTGTTGGAAATAACAGATTCCCATTACTTTTTGATTTAATGTAGCGCATTAATTTAGAACAGTAAACAGTCAGTTTCACCAGAACACCTTTAGTAGGTATCCTCCATCACTTCTTTATGGACACCCTGCAGCCAATCAGACTTGAGTATTCACCCAGACCATGGTATAATAGTAGTTAATGAAACCGATAACCGATATTTGGAACCGATATGCATTTACAGTGAAAATGTTAATCTTTAAATCAAAATTAAGATTTTGGAATATGTTACACACTCCACCACAAAACTTTGTTTAAATGCTTTAAGCAATTATTTAATAAAGTAGAAACTTTCAACATAATCCCCAGTAACAGAGAGTCAGATAGAGTTGTGGTGTGGGGGGGGGGACATTAAGTCAGACTCAGTGCTGAGAGAAACCGAAGCAGAGGGACAGACACAGAGCTGTAGCCGAGCCAAAGTAGAACATTTTTTAATCCATTAATTTTATCGGTTATCAGGCAAATAAAACGCTGATACACATCATCTGCAAACTGTCAAAAAAAATCCAAAAAATTGGCCAGGGCCGATAATCGGTCTATCTAGTCTATATCAACGACATTTCATTTACGGGATTGTCCAGATGTCCGTCTCCTTCCGCTTTCTTTGTGTTGGCATTCTAAACTCTGGTCGATTCGGGAAACATCCTCCGAGCTAGAACCGACAAATTATATAATTAATTATTATTTATAAGTTCTCATCACACACTCAACAGTAATTTTAATTCCATGGCTCGCCTCCCTACGAGCACATGTTCCACCTAAACAAGCGCCTTCCCTGTTTTCCCTAGGCCCTGTACCTGCGTGCGTCCGGCGCTTAGCGTTACAGGTCTCAGATTGAGAACCCAGAAGCAGATAAGAATTCCTGTAAAACAGGAGAAAAGATGAGACGGGAGACGAGTGCTTCCGTTCAGTGCGGCTTCGCTCGGCAGAATCTTCATTTGCCAATATGTCAAAAACATCTCTTTTCCTTTTTTGTTTCTGTATTTGGCTTTTCCATATTTAGTATCAACACAGAGATCCAAAACATCAAAGATAAACTAAATACCTCAGCTACTGTAATTAGCCTTCTCTTTAACTTTCAAATCCAACACAGATCGCATTTCCAATTCAAATAATATGTACTACTACATCAATCCTCATTTAGTCCTTTATCTGAGCCAGTATTTCAATTTAGTTCACAACCACATCAAAGTAAACACCATTAAACATAGCATTTCTAGGTTGTTACCTAATTTAACCTCACTTCTTATGTAAAATAAAGAAAACACACCTTACGCTGGGTTTCCACAGGCAGCGTTTTTTCAACTGCAACTCCGCTGTCTCGGTGCAGACAATCAGTTGTTGGTGTTGATATACGTTTTCTATTATTTTATATCTGGCCTTGCACAGCCGTTTGGTACGTTTTTTACTCCAGTCACACACTTTGCTGCTTAAAAAGTTGTGTTTGGTTTAGTTTGAATAACGTTATATGCCAAACGTCAAAGTGTGTGACTATAACAGTTGTGTTAGGCCAGATACTGTAGAAAACCAACAACTGATTTGTCTGCAAAACACGTACACCGTCGGCATCATGTTGTGGTGACACAATTCGCTGTCTCGGGGCTGCAGTCGAAAAACGCTGCCTGTGGAAACCCAGCGTTACACATTGCCACTAACGGCTGTCAGTAGTGTACAATTGCGTGAGCTGAAAACTGCCAACCATAGCAACGTATAACTCCTCAAAGTGATCAGTTTCAATAATGTAAATCAGATTACCACACCAATATATTTCATTTGAAACGAGCTGTTTGATCATGGGAAATAATAGGGATGCACCGTTCAGAAAATGTCACGATTCGATATTTTTTAGGCTCAAGATTTGATTCAAAATCGATTTTCAAGTTGTTGAGTAGACTAGAGAACTATTCCCGCTTCGGTGCCCCTACAGGTTGGAAGCGGAATTGTCCATTACATTACATTACATTATGCAAGTTTGCCAGATCAGGTAGCGGATCTGTAGTTCAACTAAACTGGACAATGTAATGTAATGGAGAATTCCGCTTCCAACTTGTAGGGGGACTGAAGCGGGAAAAGTTCTCTAGTGTTGCTTTAAAAGAAGTCCGCTAATAACGAGTGTCCATGAGAGCGAAGCACAGCACCACAATGCCCCCTGCTGGGAGCACAGCAATGCGTATTATGAAGAGCCTTGTACGCAGCCCCAGGGGCGATTTTAGCCCCTTTTTGATCCTGGCACCCCTACAAAATAATTGCTAAAAAAGTGTGTGTTAATCTAGTGTGAGTTCTGCTCTGGGAATAACAGAGCATCCTCAAACCATACCCAGAATCTAGATGCCTAGATCATTTAGAAAATAATTCTGAGCCATTGTCAAAATAGTGCTTGTCAGCCATTAGTCAAATTCAAAAGTTATTGATACTGCCAGAGAGGTATAATAACGAAGTAGAACTACTTCACTACTGTACTTAAGTAATAAAAGGCTGTATCTGTACTTATTTTTTTCCTCCTACTATTTTCGATGAGTTTAATACTTTTACTCCGATACATTTCTTATGTGCTGCATCGTTATTCGTTACAATTATAAAAATGTTACGAATCATTCCAAACCCACATTATCACTGCCAGAGCGGCAGATGGCTCTGTCACCAGGTTTGATGAAGCTGGCTCATCACTGAGCGAACCAAGCGATCAAGCTGTCCTATAAGAAGACCGTGCGTGCTCCCGTTCTGCCTTTCGCTCTGCGGCCTGCCCGCATTGAGAACACTTGAGCGTTGTTAGTTTGTTTCGAGATATTAGAACCAGAAACACCAACTTCAACACCTTTGACTTCGAGTGATTGTGGTGGTGAGGAAGGAGGCCACACCCTGGCCCTACTTAGATTCCATGTTTTCATTTGTCAGAGTGAAAGACAATTCATGTAGAATGAAGTGCTTACTCTGCCTCCCGAAAGATTGCGAAATAATGTCCTTCAAAAAATTCACCGCACCGTCGAATTTGAAGAAACATATCAAGGTAAGTACAAATATAATACACAAATGGCACACCAGCTGGAGCTATCAGTAAGCGCTAGCTAACTAGCTACCCGTGGTTCATGACATGATGTGTTGTACATTCCCGTCTTTGTACTGCTGCTACAGCCAAAGGAATTGTGAGGGTCCTTTAGGCTAAACATTTGAAATAATATAAACAATATGATATTCAAACTTTTGACTGCTTTCTTTAATAACTACGTAACACAATACTTGTACTTTTACTTTCAGTACTTGAGTAGTACATTTTTAAATAAACTACTTGAAATGGTTAAGTACAAACAATGTTGAATACTTTAGTACTTCCACTTAAGGGTGGTGCTTAAAGAGCACTTCTACTTCTACTCAAGTCACTTTTTTGATAGAGCACTTATACTTTTACTCAAGTCTGGGTCTCTAGTACTTTATACACATCTGGATACTGCATATTGGAAATGGTATACTACTGGATACTGCATATTGGAAATGCTATTAAACCATAAAAATATAACCAGACAATCTGTACATTTAAACATAACATTTCAGGGGAAAAGACTCCTAATGTAAGTCGTTAACTGGGAAAGTTCTGTGTTATGTTTTAATGTTTCAAATCATGCTTGATTTGACACTGTCACAGGCATGTTTGCTGTTGGCACCAAACACTTCATTTTTCTTTATGTACAAAGCCTGTTATTTGAACAGACAACAGGCCCACCTGCCTCTAACTAAAGGAATTCACTGAGGGGGTTTCTCTCTGTCAAGGTTGCTGAAGTTTCTACTGCTATCAGCAGCTGAGCACCTGCAAACACAAAGACAAACTGTCCAGCTATCAGCTGGCACTCAACCTGGACCAAAAACACATCATCCTCTGAAAGCATCCACAGCTGGCAGCGTCTGCCATCACAACAAGAAGAACTGATCACGCAGAGTACACACTGGCACCTTGAACTGTCCAGGACACACCTCCACCCCAAGCAGAGAAACTATCAGCTACATTCTTCAGATTTTGTTTCAACATGCATCACCAATACGAAATCTTCAGATTTTCATCCTGGATCACCGCTGAAAACTGTAAAAAAATAATTAGAATGTAATTTACTAATTGTAGCCCAAGAAAATTAAATGTTCACATATACAGAGAAGAGTGCGCACCGGATGAAATTCAGAAAGTAAAAGTTACCACATAAGTTAAAAAAGAAATGGACTCAAATGCATCGGAACTGTGCTGGCATGGCTGTGGTAGGCGTGGATCCCGTTATGCATTTTTGTGGGACTGTGCATTGGTAAAGAGATTTCGGACTGAGGAAATAGATGTTTTTAAAAATAATTCTGAATGTTCATATTCCTAAATGCCCTATTGTATGTATATTGGGGAGCAGATTGGAGAATATACAAGAAAGACCTGTACAATGGATAGTTGCGCTGCGTTGACTCTGAGGACCCCCTGTTGAAAATCCCTAGATTAGGGGCAGGAACAAATGACCGATCTAAACTTAACTAATTACAGTAGGTGCCTTAAAATAACCAAGTAGTTTTTGTGCTTAAACTTAATCAAACCGCGACCGTTACGTTCTCTGGTTTAGATATGAGGTTGTATTTCTGCCACCGATAGGGGCGCTAATTTATGAAACGCTCCTGTGGGTCATATTAGAGGGTGGGAATAAACGACTAATATCGTTGTTTGGTTTGGAGGACTTGTTGGATGAAACAGTCTGAATGTTTGACTTGAGTAAATCCTCTGCGGCTTATACAGTATCTGCAGCTACACTCATTGGACGAGCACAGTATCTATGAGTTTAGTCATCTCCAACAAACTTTACTTATCCAGCTAGTCACGGTCTCCTCCTGATCCCCTTTTTGTTGCACAACAGAGTGGCTATGACAGCGCAACAAATGTACAGTAGATTGTGATGTGTTTGGGTACACTGTTAAGATTAGTAAAGACAGAAACATAGATGATTACTGAGTGTGACCTCTTGTAAACAGTCTTTTATTCAGCGGTTTTGTCCCTTCTTTTGGCCTTTCTTTTATCTGCTGATTGCATAACTTCTGCCAGACATAAACATAAAATAAAATAGAAGTGAAAGCTTCATTTTACAAGAACGGCTACAAATCTTTCACCAATGGTTACAAATATTGGAATTTATATTATATAATACTTTCTTAATTTATATTCTTCTTTAATTCTAAATTTTGTTCTCTGAGGCTCAGCAAATTCTCTCAGATACACAAACATTTTGTTTTAACCTGATGAATGGCACCTGTTCATGAGTTCAGTGAGATTTGATCTTTAGCAGAGTCAATGCCCCTAAAATGCTATTCAAGGATACCAGTTTTTTCACACAAATGTGGCTCTGATGCACAGAAAGACACATCTCAGTCAATTGGCAGACACGATGCAGTTCACACTGATACAGTGAACTGTATATACAGTAAGTTTTAATGTAATCTAATCTACGTGGTTTGTAGCTGAACAAAGTGTTTTGTGATGTAATTTCGACTATCAAACCACTGTGTTTGTCTGTGACTTCATAAATGGTTACAAATCACTGTTGGAAAACAAATGTGTTTCTGCTGTTGCTCTCTAGTGGCCGTAGTAATTATGGCTTGAGCAAATGAAGTCCATGATGGGAGGTTGTTCATTGTGAGTCAGTGCAATCTTTCTGGAGAGATTTGCAAAGCTAGCTATCTTCCTCCGACTGCGAATACGTTTTGTGTTTATGTTGAAAACAAGAACTTTGTTCAGTGCCATACTGTATATTAGGGAAATGTTTCATACATAAATGTAGCTATTTAAAGACTAAACCATCAGTGAAACATTGTTGGAACGAGCTAAACCTCTTCAGTAAGTCACGGAAACTATTATTATGTTTTATTATTATTTTATTTGAATTTTAATGAATATGCTCCCAGGTTTTTGATGTTTCAATGCTCAACCTGAGGCAGAAGCTCTTTGTTTTGAAGTGAATGTGTGAATGTGACTTGTTTGTTGTTGGTACATCTGGAAGGTCAGGGTTGTAATTATTGAACTGTGTGTAATTTCTCTTTTAAATTAGGGTGTAAAGTCCACACTAAACGATATGTTGAAACTAGTTAGTTTGATACTAAAATTGTGTTGATGTTTGGATGCACCATGGAGACGTGAGGTTCATTTTAGTTACACTGGCGTAAAGTCTACACTAGTCTATATCGCCGATTTTCCACTGCCAGGTTGCCCCTGTGCCGCCGGATGCCCCTCATTTCGCCCGGATGTCCGTCCCCTTCCTCTTTCTCAGTGTTGCTGTTCTAAACTCTGGTTGATTTCTGAGGACTATGGTTAACAGCTCCTCAGATCTCTGCAGGGTAAATCCAGACAGCTAGCTAGACTATCTGTCCAATCAGAGTTTTCTGTTGCACGACTAAAACAACCTTTGAACGTACACGTTCCACCAAAACAAGTTCCTTTTGAGGCTATTTTGCAGAGGCACCGTGGCTCTGTCCGGCACATAGCGCCATCCAAGACGATTGTGATTGGTTTAAAGAAATGCCAATAAACCAGAGCACATTGTTCTCCCATCCTGGAAAGCTGTGTGGACTCACCAGACCTTCCTCCACAGCACGAAAAGCTTGCAACGCAAGACTAGTTTTTAACTAAAGTTGTGTTGATGTTTGGATGCACCACGGAGATGTGAGGTTCATCTTAGTTACACTGCCGTAAAGTCCACATTAACCACTCTCACTTGAATTGAGCCACATGATGTTCGTCATTTTGCGAGTCAATCGAGAAATGAATTAACAGATTAATCAAGAATGAATATAATCGTTAGTTGCAGTCCTAAAAAGTAAAGATAAAGAGCAACACACTCTGGCATACAGGAGCTGTCTGCAGCTCTGCTGTCTGATGGGATTTGATGTTTGAACTTGGACAACCATTATGTCACAGATTTATCTGTGATGTACTCCTGGTCGTGCTTTTGGACTACAGATATCAACATGCTTCACCAATATGGTACAAGGACTCTGTGATTAGTCCTTGTCTGTGACCCGCTTCTCTCACATGTCCAGACTGGGTGGCACTAAATGATGTCCTGATCCAGGATCAGTTATAGGAAGGAACACATCAGTTTGAAGAGATATGACACTGGCATAATCATATTATTTGGATGTTTTTCATGGATGTATGATAAGACCTGGATACAGTGTTTAAGGCAGAGCCCTGTTCATTCCTATGAGAGTTTCTCAGTGGCGCATGAAGCCAAAAAGTCCAACTGTCGCATATAAAATGACACAAATGATCGGCGCTGCTTCTACACTGAGCCGTCTACTTTCGGTTTAGCGCTCCACTAACCTGAATGGGGATTAAATGATTTAGTTGTGCGTCTCTTCTTGACTTTCCAAAATATATCGGACCGGATTGATCAAATTATGATAGTGGAACGAGTGGTTGTAAAGCTTAAAAAAATGTATCCACTGATTTAAAGCCGTCTCTTTCGCCATGCAAGTCTGTGGGATATAGTATTTTTGGCCGAGAGGGCATCATGTGATGGACACGGAAGTAATTCCAACGTTAAAGCCAGGCGCTTTTCTTGGGAGCCTGTTTTTTCCAATATACCACCATATGGGTTACCTTGATAACTGTAAACTGTTAATAAAACCCTGTTTTTCTTACATATAAACTGAGGGGAGGGTTTTTGAAGAGAGATGGCTTTACTGTACTGTATTGTGAATCAATTTTTTATTAAACACTCAACATGACAGGAGGAAATATACACATACCTACACAACACTGAAGATAGACATTCAGTAATAACGATGAAGAAATAGAAAGTATATCTGTGTTGGTGTTTATATGTGGCAGTGTGTGCATGTGTCGCTGCAGCTCCCCAGTAGGTCAGTTTATCTCAATCACTAACGTGAGAGCTCTGTGTCCCGCATCAGCACCAAACAGTTGATCATGTCACATACTGTATGTAAAAGATGATATGGCTGATGTGACCTACTGCAGTTTGTGAGGCTTATCAAAAAGGATATGATGTGTTAATTTTGCTAAACTTATGGGAGAGAACTGTGTCAACTTTGGAAAAAATGTTTACAATGTTTGCTGTGAATCTGTTTGGTTTTTATTTATTTATAAGAAATATATTAATGTGTAATCTCCTTTTCTGTGTATCACAAAAGATACGAGTGTTAACAACAGCCGTGTTTCTATCAACGTATTTTTATGCGCATTTTGAAGTACTGCATTGGAAAATGTTGATGGAAACGGCAAAATTCAATCTCTTTATGAAATGCAAAAATGGGAGATGGAAACCGCTTTGCCGAATAAGTTGTGAGGTAGCGAACATGTAAGTCACATGACTATAGTCACGGTATCCATTGGATGGGGGAAGGATCGGGATACGGGTCCCATCCAGTGCCCGGTAGACTTGTGGCACAAGGTGCGTGGTGGAGTTGAGGTGCGCTGTAGCCTGTGTCTCAGCCACGTCAGGTAAATTGACGAATTGGTTCAACAGCTTGAATCGTCTGGCCCTGCACACCGCGTATACACAGCGGTGAACGGTTGTCTCGCTGACACCAAATGTCTCTGCCACAACCCTGGATTCTGCACAGGTGGTCAACTTGTACAATTCTACCTCTCTCCGTTTAGTCAAGAGCTTCTACAACCATGCGTAACCGCAAGTTGTGACCAAACTACGCTTTGCGTAGTCTAATTTATTCGCTCTAAACCAGTTGATGGAAATGCTTCTAATTCGCTAAAATTAGCTTGAGAAATTGGTTGGAAACATAGCTTTGGTTTGTATTGCAGTTTTTTATCCAAACTAGACAAACAATACCAGGTTTGCCTGTATTAAACAGTGTGATTTGCACAATGTCTTTAAAAGCAGCTCAGATGCCAAAGAAATGCTTCCTGCAGGCTGTAAACCAGTTTGACCAGCTGTCGACATATGATCACTGCCTCACATTTCTCCGCTGGCTTCCTCAAAGGTGCGTGATTGATTTTATGTTTTAAAATGCAAATGTTTCAATCTTCAAAGCTTAAGGACCCCAGTTATCTTTCTGATGTGCTGGTTTCTGAGACCCAGATCATCAAAACTCTTAACAAAACTTTAATAACTGAACCTTGTACCTACAGATTGACTTCTTTTCAGTGTCATTTAGTCAACTCCTTTTCCTCTGCCACCATCTGTCATGTCTGTATCCTACGGTAAATATGAAACTACTGCCAGCTGTTGTTTACTGTATCTTATCTTAAAGACTGGCTGTTGTCTTTAATTTCACCTGCACCAAACCTCCTTAAGTAAATTAGAAAAATAAATTTGACTGCAGTAAAATATCTTTAATCTCGTGTGTTTATGTTTTCCCTTTTTCATTACTGAAAAGCTAAATCTTTTATCAACAACACTGATATCAAACTACTGAATCAGAAATCATCACTGCACAGTTTGATGTTCTCTCTCTGATCTGTGGATGTTTACAGTGGAAGAAGATGGGCAACTCAGAGGAGGAAATGTTCTACCAATTAGATTATGACTACAACGATACTGATTCTGACTACCTGATTGAAGCACCTTGTTCATACCAGAACACACACAGCGTTGAGCTGGTGGTCATTCCGTACGTCCACATCATCATCTGCATCCTGGGCTTCGTAGGGAACAGCCTGGTGATCGTCACTTATGCCTTCTACAAGAGTACCAAGTCCATGACGGACGTCTACCTGCTGAACTTGGCCATCGCAGACCTGCTGTTCGTGGTGTCGCTGCCTCTTATCGTCTACAACGAGCTGTCGGCGTGGCCGATGGGGCCAGTGGCCTGCAAGCTGCTGTGCGGCTCCTACAGCGTGAACCTGTACAGCGGCATGCTGCTGCTCGCCTGCATCAGCGCCGACCGCTACATCGCCATCGTCTGTGCCCGCCGCAGCTCCAGACTGCGCTCGCTGGTGTACAGCCGCCTCATCTGCGCCGTCGTCTGGGCCTCCGCCTTACTGCTGTCCGTCCCAACCTTCTACTTCTACAGCTGGTACCAGCCGTCCAACAGCATCGCCTTCATAGAAGATGAGGAGAGAAACCAGACGTCCGGGCCTCCACAGTACATCTGCGAGTTCAGGTTCACGGACAAAACCACAGCGTTGAATATCAAGATGGCGGTCCCCAGCACCCAGCTGGCCGTGGGCTTCTTCCTGCCGCTGCTTGTCATGGTCTGCTGCTACACCGCCGTCATCGTCACCTTGCGTAAAGCCAGAAGCTTCCAGCGGCACAAGGCGATGCGAGTGGTGCTGGCCGTGGTGGCGGTTTTCATCGTCTGCCACCTGCCCTACAACGTCGCGCTGCTCTACGACACCGCCAACATGTTCGAGCTGCAGTCGTGCCAAGAGTCGGACATCCTGCAGGCGGCCAAGACGGTGACGAAGACTGTCGCCTACTTGCACTGCTGCCTGAACCCGGTGTTGTACGCCTTTGTCGGGGTGAAGTTCAGGAACCACTTCAGGAGGATCTTCCAGGACTTGTGGTGTCTGGGGAAGAGCTACAGCGCCCCGCCGCTCGGTGAACGGATCCAGCAAAAAAACTGCTCGTCTTTCACCATGTGAGGACACCCGGCATGTTCATGTCTTGACTAGAAACTTCCCTCCTTGGACCAAATATCCAGATGCTTTCCTCGTAGACCCAATGGTCCAGAAACTTCCCTCCTAGACCCAAAGATCCTGAAAGTTCCCTCCTAGACCCAAAGATCCTGAAAGTTCCCTCCTAGACCCAAATATCCTGAAAGTTCCCTCCTAGACCCAAAGATCCTGAAAGTTCCCTCCTAGACCCAAAGATCCTGAAAGTTCCCTCCTAAACCCAAAGATCCCAGAGAGGGATCATTTTAGTTATTTTAAAATTATTTAATTTATCTCCAGTGTATTCTTAAAGAACTTGCTTGCTTTGTATCAGCTCTACATCCACAAAAAAAAGGGCTCTTCACCGAGCTGATCCACTTGGGCCTCTGTTTACCAGTGTCTACTGCTGGCTCCGAAAGGTCTTTCTCAGCTCTTCGCCACCTGAAAACCTGGCTCCGTAGCACTATTACTCAGAGTAGACTTTTTGCAGAAAGATTTTGCATAGTCTGTTACTTTGTGGCACTCAGGCCTTTTTTTGGCCGTTATGCAGCTTATGAACACTTAATCTACTTGTGGTTGTTTTAACATAAACATACATTGTCATCTAGAAAACCAATCTTGGTGCGTCGAGCTCCTTGTTTTAACAAACATTTTGATTATGCATGTATTGCTAATAATATATAATTTACATTGGGGCTTATTACTGCATTAACTAATGGTAAAATAGACACCTTAGTTAACTATTTTAATAGCTTATAATTCAATGCAAAAAAGGTATGTATAAAGGCTTTAGGCCGCCCTACACGTTATTGTGGGCCCAGTTTAATATGCAACTTAATCTTATACAATATATATAGTAGGGGATCCCTGCTCTCTCTCTCTCTCTCTCTTTCAGTGAAGGGGTCCTTTGGTTAAAAAACATTAAAGACATCTGATTTAGAGACTTCATTTTGGTTTCTGGTCAAAATTCTTCAGCCCCAAACACAAAGATCTTTTATCTGCTGCGACTTTCCAGAAGCTTTTCTGTTTAAACCGAATCAGAAGATTTTCAGGATTAAAAACTGGTCGGCTTTAGATTCGCCAGATGTCAAATCAAATGTCAGATGAACTCTCTGTAACCTCCAGTAACGAGTGTTAAGATTTTATTCTTCTGACTTTTCTTTTTGACCTTGCTTTAGACTTAGTTTCCTGTCAAATTTAAGTTATATCAGTTTATTTTTTGTAACATTGAAAGCACAGTAGAGAAACTGATGAATGTAATATTGTTTATTTGTGCAGTAAAGAAAGATGAAGACATTTTTGTTTTAATGCAAGCTGTTTTTTTCTCCAAAACAAACAACAAAGGTAAATTGTTCTCTAAACTTGAGACCAACACTGTAATTCTGCGTGTCAACACCAGATGACAGCATCCTCAAAGATTGTGAAGAGGTCTCACTCTTCAGCTCTTTCAGGAAAACATGTTATCCTCCCAGATCACTTTAAACCTAATTCACAGTTAATAATCTTCAGTGATCTGAAGGAAATAGTTTTGGCACAATTACTTGTTATGATGGAAATGTTCAGTGTATATTTTAAAACTTTTTGTGGAATGCCCCAAAATTCATTTTATTCACGCAAATTCAAGCTAGAAACAATAACCCTTAAAAACTCTTAAAACAACTATATAATATCAGTCCGTTTAAATCAATATGCTGACAGAAATAATGTCATAGGAAACAAAAATATAAACAAAATTATACTACAATAAATGCGTTAAGTTCGGCTAAATAAATGAGGCAAAAGAAATTACAACTTAAATCTATTTTTTTTTAATTGTAAAACTGAAATCTGAATTTGTGACCATTGAAAAGAAATAATCAAAAATGGCAAATCACAAAATTAAAATTTTGTTTTCAAAGAAGTGTATTCAAAGTAAAATAGTAAGTATTTAATAATAAGTATTAAGTATTGAAATACTTGTGTCTCTGATTTGCTTCCGTACGGTTGCCCTGTGAAACTAAAATGAATAGGATGTAAAGATACATCATACTTCAAAGTTGGCTTAAAAGTTAAGCGTGCATGTAGAAGGCACATTTTTATATAAAACATTTCTTTGTTTTTTTGTGTCAATGTTGTAATATGTATGATGAGGGAGGGACAATGTTCTCACAGCGTGAAAGGTCCTGGGTTAGTACTCCAAGTATTCAGAGTTGTTTCTGTGTGAAGTTTAAAGGTTCTCCCTGTTTTTCCTTTCACCATCTTCAGACAGGTGAAGTTGGAAAACTAAGAGCGTTTTCACACCTGTAGTTTGTTTGCTTTGGTCCGAATAAGTGGAGGAGTTTGTAAACTTGGAGCGATGCCCCCTTGGTCCTGTTTCAGTTCACACAGAGAAAAATCCAAGCGAACCAGAATGCGTCACTACAAACCACGCAACGTTCACTCCTCTTAATGCCCAGACACACCGAACCGATAATCGGCTGTCGGACAGTCTGGCGAGGTTGGTGACTCGAGTCTGTTCGGTGTGTTCCGTGCTTTCGTCCGTCCGAGGGGCCGTCGGCCTTCATTTTGGCCGATTTGACACGAATAATCGACGTGGTGGGCACTGCCGGCAGTCGGACTCAAACGACCCATCTGATTGGTCGAGCGCTAACCCGTATGTAAGGCCTATTTCTCGCTTAAAATGTTTTCAGAAACACGTTTCAGTGAACTATTTTAGTACAAAATGAGAACGTATTCTGAACAAGCCGCCATGACAGTCTGTCTTCGAAATTTCCGGAGAAACTAGACCCACGTGACGCGTTCGTCCAATCAGCAGGTTTTAATTTTTGGGCGACAATACAGATTAGCGCCGCCTGCTGTTATGGAGACGTAGTATTACGTCTCGCCGCTTTGGTGTGTTTGGAGGCACTTTTTTGATCAACTCGGGGAGACTGATTAGTTATTATTTGTATTTCTTCAGTTTTTATCTGATGAGATAAGAAAAACCATGATTTATTTTTACCAAGAACGTTATCGTCCTTTAATGTCAATATAAAGCCACTGGTGGCCAGAATCTATATAAAGAAGACAACTGTTTTATGCAGTCATATTGTTGTAATATAGCTTCACAACAAATGGTATAAGCTGCTCAGTGACTGGATGTCTGTGAAGAGATAAACAAATAACTTTACAGCGGATGCATATTTGAAAATTAGTGCAATTTGCTTTATAACCTGATTCTTTTAGTTTGATTTAGTGAACAGACAAATCAGATTCAATGCCATCAATACAACATTCATGGCAGAATGCTCAGTCCTTTGTGTAGGCCAGCAGATCATCCAGGATACGCTCACACATGTACAGGCAGCGAGGCACGTGGAAGAAGCCTAAAGAAGAGAAACACACAAATATCTTACTAACCCGGCAAAGCAGGAAACTGCTCCGGGGCCCCAAGGGTTGCGTTCGAAATTCCATACTAACATGCAATTTAGTAGCTACAACAGTATGTGAGTCCCATACCTAAGTATGAAACCAATAGTACGCGAATTCCATACTATTTCTGCTTAAATATTACAGTATGAATACTGGAAACCACGCCGGCATACATATCCCCACAATGCAATGCGGTAGTAACGACAACATTCATAGCAGACGAACGGACAGAAGCCAAGGCAGCTCTGTAACGCCAATAACGCTCTAAATTAAATTTCTACATATTTAAACGACAGTTGGTCTAGTTAGTCGCCTCTTTCAGTAATTTAAGCACAATCTGGCGATGCCGCTAGAGCGGAGGTCAGCAGGGATTACCATGGTTACGCATCTTCAATGGCAGAAAGGCTCTCAGAAAGTGATGTTGAAAATGACAGCTTAGTGCATCCGATGAGATACACACTACTGTTTATTTACACAAAAGTACTGTATGTTGAACAGTAGTTTACATGTTGAGTAGTACTGCAGAGTATGCGATTTCGGACACAACCAAGGGCGACATGTTCACTGCGTGGCTCTTAGTTTAAGATCATTTGTTTGGTAATATTGTATGCATCCCTAAAGCACAGTATGAACTCAAATGATAAAGCATGTGTTTGTAGCTGTTGGGGATGAGATGTATGAAATCAATGTTTAAAGCCTTTAGTGCCTCCAGAGGGAGCTGTGTGAAGTCTGATAAATGGTCCCAAGTGATGTCACGGTGCATTCAGGTGCACCTCGTTAAAAACGAGAAACTCCAGCTGTTTTTGTTGAGTACCCTTCTGCCATCTAGTGTTTCTTCTTGACACTAAGAAGAAACTGACTGGTAAAGTAAGTTATTGGTATTACATTTTAAATTAATCATTTAATTAGCAAAAAAAGGGCGTTTTTTTTAATGTTGCTGACTGCCGTTTTGTGCTCTTCTTTTTTTTGGTAAAAACACAAAATGATACCCAACCGTTGTCAGTGTCGGTTAAGGCTGAAGACTACAAGTTTGAAAAGTAAAGAAATGTGAAGGAGCGGAGTTAAGAAGTGAAACCTCTATAGCCCGCTGCTTGTCTTTATTGTATGTCCTCCGCTAGCATTACATTTGACAGGTTTTTCCTGTCGCTTTAGCATTCAGTTAATTCTCCATCGCAATAATGTTCTTACCTTTAAAGGGGCCTCCTTTAAAATCCAGAGTCACTTTCCCTTCTTGTGTCAAATAGCCAAACCACTCGCCGTTCTTAGCATCAGGAAACTGTAGACACAGACACACACACACACACACACACACACACACTATTAGGCCTAACTCGTATGAAAAATAAAAAATTCTGTATATTCACCAAACAAACATCTAAAAAACTTCAAAGGTTCGATCACATAAAGTATATGTGATCTTTTAATGTGTATTTCCTAAAATGTTGAATGTTGACCTTAAAATAAGTAATGGAAAATGTAAACTCACATGGTTAAAGGTGTATTCATACACTTGAGAGAATGTCTCCAGCAGCTCTGGCTTCTTGGTCTGACTGTAGGCCATCAGGAAGGCGATGAGCGCCTCACAGTGGGGCCACCACAGCTTCATACTCCACTCCAGCTGATCAAACAAACACACAGGATCACACAGCCGGATTGGATGCATTTTATATGAATTTGAAGATATGAATGTAATTACATGAGCCATGCAGCAGGGGACGGTGTGGGTAAAGGAGTTATGGTTCTGCAGTGCAAGGCAGTGAAAAAAAGGTCATTTTTTTAACCCAAGGGCTGCTCCATTATGGATTTTCTTTTTTTTTTTTAAAATCACATAAATCGCAATTATTTCTGTCAATATCGAAATCAGGATAATTTCACACGATTACTCATTGACTTTTGGAAAGTTATTGCATTTATTGAACAGTGAAACCGTGTAAACACCTTCAACTGCGACATTTCCCTTTAACACTTTTACTGGTTGAACTTTTTGAATTCCCGTTCAGAACACAAGACAAAATAAGAGTTCACTTGCAAAATGTAATAACCGTTTTTCTCGATTACAATGTTTTTGTGATCGTAAGGAGCCGAAATCGCCCTATTGAACGCCAACCAGGAGTGCAAAATTGGTATAATAAATGAGGACTGTAGCGACAACGAAGTTTGGATGTTTTCTATTTTTGTTACTTTTATTTTGGCTTTAATTCTGGTGAGTAGGCTAAGTTCTGTAGCCTATTTTCTGTTTGCCATCCGAGGAAAATGTGTTAATGTCAACATGCAACAGCATCCACTGTCTGATATAATATAAGGCTCGATGGTTCTCTCCACAAGACTAAAGTTATTTGCATGTACTGTCAATGTAACCTGAGTTACCACCTGAGTACGCTGAGTCTCAATTACCACTTGAACTGTAAAATCTTGAAAAATATCCCTTTTAAAGTACATTTAAAACATCGCAAATTAGATTAATTGTGAGTTACTGGGTTTGGTGTATAAATGTAGTATGTTAAAATGCAATTAGGTCGAGCAGACAGTCCGAAACATTGCAAGCTCGCCTCGGCTCGCCTATCAATACCGACTCAAGTGACTCAAGTGACTCAAGTGACTCAAGTGACTCGCACAACCAGCGTCAGTTTAGTGAGTGACTCAGAATAAACCGAATCCTTAAAAGGAATCGAGTTTGCCAGGCCTAGCTGTCAAACGGTGAGTCTTTCGTCCTCAGAGGTTTAATGATACGATGATGGACGTGCAAATAAATAAATAAATGCACCTGTGTGGGACAGTGACCATCCACATCCAGGAAGTAGAAGAGGCCTCCGTGCTCTTTATCCCAGCCCTTCTGATACGGCAGCTCCACAAACTTGTTGATGGCCGTCTGCCGGAGCTCTGTGTCCCCCTGCTCCGCACTGACCTGGAGCAGGAACCAGCCGGCCTCCAGGGCGTGGCCTGAGTCAGCACGGGTCAGCACGAAGGGCAAGGACCAAAGGAAAATGGAAAAATGTTAGCAACAAAGAAGAGAAAAAGAGCTCAACCCCAAGCCTCCCCCACACACTCACTGTGCTCAGGCCCATAGCAATGATTATATAACGGTCTTATTGTCCTTTTCAAAAATAAATAAAAGCGGTTTCTTTGTTTAACTAACATAGCTAAATTCTTAAGGCGTATGACCGGTCATTGTTGATGTTGTTTAGATATGGCAAATTGTAATTATATAGTTTAAGTTTAATTTTATTTCCGTGTCATGCCAAACATTTGGCCCATCCTACATGGGATTACAACACACCACAAACTTATTTAGTAAACGTCTTCCGGTCGACACACACACACACACACACACACACACACACACACACACACACACACACACACACACACACACACACACACACACACACACACACACACACACACACACACACACACACACACACACACACACACACACACACACACACACACACACACACACACACACACACACACACACACACACACACACACACACAGGTCGCCCCAATAAAGTTTGATTTATTATATATTATAGTATATTGGATTGTTTGTCTCAGCTTCTTGCTGTTTCTCATCACTTCTAAAGCTTTCTCTTTTTCTTTTCTTTGAATCTGTCACCGGTGTTTACCTGGGTTCTGCAGTCGGCCCTGGCAACCCGGCAGCTCTGCTCCCTCTGGTGACACGTTCTCTAAAACAGCTGTGCCGTCTCTCTGTACCAAGTCACAAGAGAAGAAAAAGGAAATGTTGTAATTAAATTCAAAACAGGACACCCAGGTAGATACGCTAATTTTCGGCCCATTTCTGGCGCAATGCTGTGACGTGAAAGGTGAAAAAGAATGCGAATCAGTGTTTCCCAGAGCCCACGTTGACGTCCTCAAATGTCTTGTTTTGTCCCCAACTCAAAGATATTCAGTTTACTGTCCCAGAGGAGAGAAGAAACCAGAACAATATTCACATTTAACAAGCTGGCATCAGAGAATTGCGTACCGTTTCTTTCATAAAAATTACTCAAACCGATTCATAGTCACAAATATTTGCCAATTAATTTATTAGTTTGCAACTAATCGATTATTCTTGCAGCTGTACTGAACATCTTTCAGTTTGTGGACAAAACAAGACATTTGAGCACGTCACCTTGAGCTGTGTTTGAAACCGTTCCATATCACGGAAACAGTGCACTGTGTAGTATGTTCGCCATTTTGTAATGGTGTTCGAATTCTCCGCTATATGGTCCACTATAAAAAACCCATAATGCATTGCTAATGTGAGTGTACATACAGATGTAGCCTACATTTTACTCCAGTATACCACAATGCAACACAGCCGTGTTTTCCCACGAGGAGAAGAAGAAGCAGAAGCACCTAAAAATGGAAAAGGAGCAGCCCTGCCATCGGTCATGATCTGTGTCCGTACCTGGATGTGTTGTAGAATCTGCTGCACGCACCAGCTGGCCAGCTCTCCGTACTTTTGAACGACCTCCTGACCCCGGCCGTCAGTCAGCTGTTGCACCAGACACAGCAGCATCATGGGAACGGCCATGCTGTTGGTGGGAACGTCTCCAGGAAGCTGGGGCCTGCCCAGGCCTGACGAGTCCTCCTTCACCCAGTAGATCAACTGCTCCATCATCTGCTCAGCCTCCAGCTAGCAACACAGCAGAGCAGAGGCCCGCCAGTCAGAGTGATGGTGTGAGAATGTGTGGGGGCGGTTATTGAAGGATCCAACGCGCTTAGGCATGTTTTACACAGAAAAGAAACCTTCCGTATTACTCAGCCACATGTAAGTTGAATGAACTGTGTATGTCCACAGTCTCGCATTGCCAGCTCTATCTCCACATGTTGAGTAAAGTCTGGCTACACCACAGATACATTCAGGGATAGGAGAAAAGAAATCGCTCTGGGTTGTTTGCATTTCTTTAGTCTCGCATTGCCAGGCCCTTCCTCCACAGCGCTGCGGTGGAGGGTCTGGCTAGTCCACACAGCATTCTGGGATGGGAGAAAAACGTGCTCTGGTTTATTGGCATTCCTTTAAAGCATCTTTGGCGGCGCTAAGCGCCGGACGGAGCAACGGTGCCTCTGCAAAATATTCTCGGGAAGGAACTTGTTTTGGTGGAACGTGTACGTTCAAAAGTTGTTTTAGTTGTGCAACAGAAAACTCTGATTGGACAGATAGTCTGGATTTACCGTGCAGAGATCTGAAGAGCAGTTAACCGTAGATAGCATATTCGCCCCATAGGGTTACACTGTAGAGTCCTCTGACGTTGGTCTCAAATATGGCCACACTCTCTATGTAAAAGAGCACTAACCAGTGGTACTTGTGCAACAGTTTGAGAAACAGTTTAACATACAATCTAGTTTAAATAGTGCTGGGCACCTGGGTAGCTCAACTGGTAGAGCGGACACCCATATATAGAGGTTTACTCCTCGACGCAGCGGCCGCGGGTTCGACTCCGACCTGCGGCCCTTTGCTGCATGTCATCCCCCCCCCCTCTCTCTCCTTTCAAGTCTAAGCTGTCCTATACAAATAAATGAAAAAACAAATCTTAATAGTATAAATAATGCTCTGGTACCTGCATGTCCTTGTCACCAAGAACCCTGCTCAGCTCATCCATGGCCATGATGTAGAAACACTCGCTGAATATAGTCCTCTGGATTTTGACTGCTTTACCATCTCGTGTTAGGCAGAAGGCACACTTCCACTGGCCACTGGAGACACGGGCAAACTTTCTCAGGAACGCTCCTCCTAAGATGCAGAACAGAACAATATAATATTATCCTATAATTAGACATCAATATGAGCAATGAGTAGGACTATAAATCCCTTATTTAGACATGAATACATTAAATTGTTGGCTTCATCTACCTGTTGAAGTATAATTGTCATTCAGACACACGTAGGCGTAACATGTTTGCTTAATGGCTGCAAATAATGATTCTTTTCACAGTCAATCTATCGATTATTTTCTTGATTAACCGATCAGTTGTTTGGGTCTATACAAGATGAACAAAATGTTGAGATGACGTCCTTAAATGTCTTGTTTTGTCCACAACTCAAAGATATTCAGTTTACTGTCACAGGAGGGAAGAAACTAGAAAAATATTCACATTAAGAAGTTGCAATCAGATTTCTTTTAACTTTTTTTCATTTAAAGAATGACTTAAATCGATGAATCCATTATCAAAATAGCTGCTGATTAATTTAATAGTTGACAACTAATCGATTCATGTTTGCAGCTCTAGTTCTTTATGGCTTTATTTCGACATAATGGGAAATGTAAAATCCACAATGCCGGCTCCTTTTTGCTGCTATAGAACAGTGGTTAGTTTAAATAGTAATGGTATGGAGGAAGAACAGTGTTTTTTTTTTTTGCCAATCAACCAGGTGATCTACCACGGCGCCCGTTAAATTCATGTCGTGGGACCTACAATTTCGTATATGCATTTATATTTGTTTTTGTGATAATATGATATTTTAAAGCAGGGGCAGGACTTAATAAGCATTGTGCTTCTGTCTGCTCCTTCTAAAACTCATCCTTTTTTCTCCCTTTTGAAGATAGGGTGATTATTTGAGATGAATCAATAAATAAATGGGAAATTGCACAGTTGAAGGTGTTTTCACTGTTGATTTGTTTGACTTTTTCACATTTTTTTAGTTTAATAAATGCAACATATTTCCAAAAGCCAATGAGTAATCTTGTAAATATTCATGATTTTAATCTTGACCAAATACATTTTTTTCTCCATAATTGAGCAGTCCTAGTTTTAAACTCAAAGAACCCATGACTCTTGGTGGGCACATTCTACTTTTATTGTACCGTAAAACCGTTCCAAACCTTCCTAACTAGAGTTACAAAGAAATGGTGCTCAAGCTAAAAGCATGGCTGTTTTTCTTAGTTCTTATAATATAAAGATAACATTTTGCTGATCCAAGGTTTCCTCCTAAGACTGACTAACTTACTGCCCATGTTGTGCACTTCACCAAGCCTTGGTGATGATTAAACATAAAAGCACAGAGCAAAACACTATCATGACCGTCATTAATCACCTAAGTCTACAAAAGAAAGAACACCGCGCTGCACCATCTGTTGCAAAGATTCCCCTGTGGATGTGTAACAATATTTGAGGTCACATCGAACAAATGTTAACGTTAACAAAAGCTGAACATCCAGACTTTTATCGTGAAAATATACAAATATATAAATCTGAATCAGCTGCGAAGGACTAATTTGTACTCTGTGTTTTGCTAAGTTTTAAATGCACAGTCTTACAAATGTTTCCAAGGGATGGATTATGATGACTGGCAATTTGTAAAAAAGATGAGGTAGTAATCTATTGGACAATAAGAAGTATCTTCTGAGAAAAATAGATGAAATTTAACATGGGACAAAATAACAATACATCAACATATTGTTGTCCTTTGTGTGATACGGGAATCGATACGCTGATGCCAAATGTCGATATTTTAATTGATAAAATAAGGCGCTGTAAACAGATTTCCCTGCTCCCCGCATTTCTACTTCATGGCTCCTCGAGGTGGCGCTCAACACATGAACGAGGGATACTTGAACGTAAGTTATGAAGAGGATTTCAACGAGAGTTTAGGAAAATAACAGATGCCCTAGCCACGTTTAAATCCAAAATCTGGACTAGAGGGTGAGATTAAATAAATGGACGGAGCCGGAGATTAAATAAAAAAATGATGCTGCAATGCAGTGAGTGGGACGTGATCGGGATATGATGGGAGTTTTTTCGTGGGCTTGGGATGGGAGCGACAATTGATACCCGTGTCTGGACCCATAGTTGCTTTATAGTTGTGTCATTTTGAGGGAATTAAGAGGGAAAACCGGCACTTCACACTGGACACACTTTCTTGACTTGCAAAATTATCTTTTAAACTGACGAACATTATATAATTCATGGCTCAATTCAAATGGGATCAAAATATATTCAAAATAATTTGTCTTTCCCCATTTGCTACCGTTGATATTTTTCCCAAATTAAGGTCCCATGGTGGTCCAGTGGAGGGGAGGGACGTCACCTCTCTATGGTCTCTTTCTTTCTTATTATTGAACTGTCTGTGTTGTTATTCTGTATTTGTTTGTAATCTGACTCGATGACATTGTAAATGAGGATCGCCCTCAATGATCTCTCGAGGATAAATAAAGGCTGAATGAATGTATTCTTGGATAGACAGATATCCTGATGTATCATTATGGGATTGTCTAGCAATATATTGCTTATCGCAGAACTGCTGTATCGTGAATTATCTGTATAGGAAGTCATGTATCGTGTATCGTATTGTCAAGTACCCTGTGATTCCTACTGCTGTCTCCAAGTCTATTTTTTGTCTGTTGTGCAAAATAAAGTGCTAATAAAGTAACAAAGTGCGATCTCCACAGACGGCCGTTCAATTGACTCAAATCTCCCGCAATGTGTATGTTGTGAACCTATGAACTATTATTATTATTAGTCCATCAGTGACGCAGCCGAGGAGAGAACCGGAAACCTGTTCTCTCGACACTTCAGTAGTGCTAATGCTAACAGGTTAGCTGAATCAAGCTTTACATTCACTCACACACACACACACACACACACACACACACACACACACACACACCAGCTTTGGCTGCTTCAAGGATTTCAGGCCTGCGGAAGCGATCCATGGTTCGGTACAGGCGACAATACATCCACACCTGTGAAAAAATGTCATACAATGGATTATTTGTTTTACACTGCCAGCATAATTACAAGGGGTGTCACGATTCTCCAAATCCATGGTTCCATTTGACTTTCGATTTTAAGGTCACAATTTATCGATTTAACTTCCTTTTTTTTTTTTTTTTTTAACAGGGATAGCAATGCCACAATAAGAGCCACTAGATGGCAGAAAGGTACTTTACAGCAACTGTTTAAGTTTCTCAAAATTACAGAAATAGTATTGAATGCACCATTAGTTTAACAAGGTGTACATGAACGCACTGTAATTCCGTTGGAGCACACATTCTTTACCTTCGTCGTTTGTTTCCATTACTCACTCACGGGGAAGGCAAAATTACTTCAGTAAAAGCAGGAGGATTTTACAGTTTGTTGTTTCTCCATCATGTCTGACTCCGGCAGTGGCCATGCTGTCTGGAAAAGAGCAGCCGCAGGCTACCGTGAAGCTAACGTTACCCTGTATCTGCAAGCTACCCGGTGTCCATTTCTTTTCTAAGGGACGTTTTTTTTTTCCTTCAGACGTGCGCAAGTAGGCGAGGGTGGAGAGAGAAAAAAATATCGGTGGAATCGCCAATCCTACTTCTGATTTTGATAGTCGAAAAATCGAAAATCGAAAGCTCATCTCGATCAATTTTGGAGTTTCAATCGAAATGGTGACACCCCTAATAATGACAGAGACTTACCTGTCTACCCTGCAGCCAGACGTACTTCAGCTCATCATAAACCTTCCCATCCCGCCCAATACAAGTAAAGAAGCCTCTGAAACACAAAAGCAGAGATCCACTTTAAGCAAAGAGGCAATCGTGCACACTACAAACAGCTGTAAACGACTTGCTTGGCATGCAAGTTGGTGATATTCCTCAAAAGCTATGAACCGGCAATTTTTATTATTTCAAAAGGCATGTAAAAGTGTAACTACAGTACCCATGTATAGTGTCATGAGAGTATTTGAGCCAGAAGTCCACTGCGCTGTCCAGTTCTTTACGAATCCGCTCTCGATACTCCTCCAGCTTCACCACAGACATGGTTCCTTTTAAAGCCAACATGCAAATGTTTTTTTTTTCCACACAATAAGATGAGCTACTAATGCTGTTGTTGTTGTTTTGTAGCTTCACCTAAAACTATTATAAAAGACTCACAGCAATTTAAATGGGTGAATGATAAAATATTCACCCTGTACAGTTGTAACTTAAATATTGAGACGAAAACCGTTTTTAGTACCAGGCTGTAGACATGTTTAACTCCGCTGTATAGTCGGGCATCTTAACATGGGAGTTTATGGGGAATGATTCCCTTTGGAATCCAGCCTTAACCCTTGTGTTTTTTTTTACACTTTTTTCATTAATTTTGCAGCGTTTTTGTCTCTTCAGCGGGTTTTTTTTCCAACATTTTTCAACGCTTTTTTTCCACTTCCACCAATATATACCAACAACAACTTATTACCACTAGTTTTACATTCATTTTTGGAATTTATGGTCAATACACTTCATGTAACCTATATGAATTTATCTAACTTTTGAGTTAAAAAAAGCCGAAAGTATGGATAATTTTGACTAATATTTAAGATCAAAGGGAAATATGTTGATGGATAATCACTGCCTGTCAAAGTGAGGTCAGAATAATTTTATAAAATTAAATAAAACCCCAAAAATTCAATAAAAAGTAGTAAACTGATCCTTCAATTTTACTTGTGAAGAGCGTTTCATGGATCCTTTAGTGTTACTTTTGGGCAATTTGGTTGACAGAAACCCAAATGTTCTGCTACAGAAACTTTGAAAATGGGTAAAATTTGGTAAAATTTGACAGGAAGATAACAGGAGGGCTCGAGGAACTACAGTTTTTGGCACTTCCGCATTGGCTTCATCTTTTTTTTGGCACGTGATGTTGCTGCTTGGGCTAAACGCACAAACCACCAGTGTTATCTTGGCAGCTTTCGCCGTCAAAAGCCCATATTTTGGTTTTGAAAACTAGAATCCGCCCAAGACTAAGACCTGTTGTTCCTTAGTCTCGTTAAAAAAAAAAAAAAAAGCGATAGAGTGAAAAAAAAAAAATAATAATCCTGTGCTGTGACTGTGAGTCTTCATGCTGCAGCAGTCTCTCACGACTCGGGAATGTATAGTGGTCCCGTCCAGACCGGGCAAAAAGCATGCACGTAAAACTGCTCTTACCTTCGGGTCCAAATACAGACAGACGGTGTAGAAAGAGAGTCCTGGTCCTGGTCCTGGTCCTGGTCCTGCAGCAGCCGTCTCTGACTGTCACATGACCGCTGCTGATACAGCGGCTCTGGAGAAGGGAAGTAGAAAGCGGATCACAGCCTGATCACAGCGGAGTTTAATTATACATCCATGGTTTAACCCTTGACTGTAGACAGCTCTTACTGAAGTAATCACTGCTATCAAAAGGCTGGAATTTGCACACATGGCATAAAACGTAGACTATAGGCCCTATACTTTATTTGTTTTAAAGATCCTCTAGGACTCAGGATAGAAGGGAACAGATTGTGCAATGAGTACATAAACATCTCTCTCTCTCTCTCTCTCTCTCTCTCTCTGTTTTTGACCCGTTATCAAAATGTCTATATCAGAAATATGGGTTTCTTTTTAACCAAATTACCCCCAAAATAGCATGGATGGTTCCCTACATCGCTCTTTGCAAGTCCAATTAATGATCACTATACTTTCATAAGATTTTAAGTGTTTTCTTCAATTTTAAAGCATTTGAAAAAAAATGTAAACTAAACTGCATTCGCACTAAACTTTGACATACACCAGTCTGTGATTATCCATCAACATTCATTACTCTAACATCAGTCAAAATAATTCATAATTTCTGCTTTTTTGACTCAAAAACTTGGTATAATTTCCTTTAAAAGAGGTATATTGACCATGAATTCCAAAAATAAGTGTAACAGTAGTGGTAATAAGTTAGTGAGTGGCGCGTATACAGTACTGGTGGTAGTGGACAAAAGCGTCAACAGTCAAAAAGAAAGGGACAAAAACATTGAAACAAGTGTTAATTTTCTATTTTGACCTGAGAGGACAAGTGCATGGTTGGCATGAAGACAACACGAGGGTTAACAGCATACACACACACAGTTTGACCCACAACCTGACACAGCAGAAGAAAAAGAAAAAACAAAGATTTTTAAAATATCAGAAAAAGAAGAGAGCAATGTGCACACTTTTAATGTCTGTAAGGTGTCCGAGCATATGATAAAACGTTATGAAGTGAATACATTAAACAGATATGTTCATCTGGACAAAGATCACCACAACATGGTTTACAGAAAGTATTGTAATGACATGATTGGGTAAAAAAAACAACAACAACCATCCATTCATGTAGAAACAGTTGCATTTCTGTGTTTTAGTGCCTCATCCCAAGCAGAGAGGAGCCCAGTGAGGGTGCTGTGTCTCCCACAAACTTCAGGAGAAAAAAACTAAATTCTTAGGACAATACATTTGGTTGCCAATTATTTACAGCCATCACAGTTTAAAAATGAAGAAGCCACTTTCAAATCTTTATTTCTGCATAAATAATCATCAGAACTGGTCTATAATTAAAATAAATCACACAGTTATATTACTAAAATAGAAACTACAGTATCACTCGGCAACATCACAGTGCAGTTTATCTGGAAGCCCAACAGAGGGCAGTCTGGGACCACAAATGGCCACAATGAGACTAAACATGTGGACATCTATCCATTTCAGTCCTCTCTAAATATTTCTAGATAGATAGATAGATGGATAGATAGATAATAATATAATTAGGTGGTATATTACATACTGTTCATATTGTAACATAATACTTATATAATAACATAATACTTATTTATTCCAGCATTCTTTGCACTACGCTCCATCATTTAAATAATAATAATTTATCATAAAAATAATTTACTCCTGCACTGGTCTGATAAAACATAGGGTAGGCATAATTTACCGGGAGGAACCCCTCCCAATAATTGAAACTGACTGGTGCAACCCCTCCCCCCCAAAAAAATACTATTATAATTTACTTTACATAAATAAAGACATTTGAAACATAACTTGATGCAGAAAAGGCACACATTTTTGCAGAACAATTCGCCGGATTGCAGGAAATGAAGGGTTCGATGTTAAAAATTTTGATTTTACTCCAAAGTGGAGATCTCACCCCACCCATGTTAAACTCAAAGTTACACCCTTGCCCGTAGCAACAAACCAAATATTTATATTCAAATAAATATGGGGGTGCACAGCTATTTACAGACCATTCAAAGTTTAGATCCGCCCCACTGTCTGCAATCAGCATCTATTAAGGTCTGTCTGATTCTAGATGCAGAAAGTTTGCTTTTCAATTGGATGCTCAACTTCAAAAATACAAATCAGTTTAAAAGCATAGCTGCAACTCCACAGTGCTTTACAGTAAGTGATATTTTTTTTCCCCCACTATGGCCACGCCAAGACCCGCCCTTCAATAGCTACTATTGGCCAGGTGTCCATGCTTACAGAAGGTAACGTAGCCAGACCTTCCTCCACAGCGCTGTGGAGATATATCTGACAATGCGAGAATATTCTGCAGACAACATCTGCAGCTTTCCCTTTGTTGCCTCCCTAAAGACACTGTTAAAAAACAGGGAGAGAAGTTTAATATTTTCAAATGAATACTCTTTTTGGGTGTAATTAGCCAACTGCCTAGCTGTAAATGATGAGGAGAGAGAAGAGGAAGAGCAGGAGACATCCATCATCGTAGCTCGGGGATCAGCATTAGCCTGGCAGCATCTGCCTCCACCGTGAGCCATATTCTCCATGGGAGGGGGAAAACCTGATTATCCAAAATGAGAGCAGTGTTAGTGAACTGGCTGGTTGTCAACAGGACAGAGAAAATTCCGCCAGAGTGTGTTGGGACTGAATGTTTGGATGTAAACACTTTTGAGTGCTGGCAGCCGGTCTGGGCTGCAAGAAAGCTCTAGAAAATCATTAATCTGTTGAGTGTTGCTGCTAATTGGCTGCTCTGTTGGTTTCAGCAGGGTCTGCTGACTACACGTACCGGCTTGGCTTTAGCAAACAAACGGGGGTGGTGGTGGTGGGGGGGGGGCGGAACGACGGGGGAATGCAATAACTGTTCAATACAACAATAAAGTGAACAAAACAGGAGAATACTTAAAGGAACACGCCGACTTATCTGGACTTTAGCTTATTCACCGTAACCCCCAGAGTTAGACAAGTCCATACATACCCTTCTCGTGTCCGTGTGTGTTGTAACGCTGTCTGACGGTTCCACCGGTAGCTTAGCCTAGCACAGAACCTGCAGGTAACTGGTTCCAACTAGACTACTAGTTGGGTCATCTATGAATTTATAAAAAAGAAATTAGCCGGGGTGCCCCTCTCAAAAATGTGGGGAACATTTTTGGGAGCCCTATATCCAAAATGGCTGCCGTCAGCCTAGCTGGAAATTAACTTTTTAATGGTTTTGCCCACAGTACTGCTTAATACATGGTTTTTGAGTCTATTTGGGTCAAGAAATTCATAAATGATAAAGATTTATTGAAACTGAAGGAATTATTATTATTTCCTGCATATTTATCACCTTTTTGAGGGGCTTAACATATTCAAAAACTCACCAAAATTGGCGGTCTCATTAAGTCTGGTGAAAATGTACGTAATTTAAGGGTTTCAGGGAATAGGTGCGCAAAAATAGCTCACTAGCGCCCCCTACAAAGTTAAACAAAATGGAGCCCCTGCAGTGTGTTTAACGTAGACTCACGAAACTTGGTGCACATATGTAACATGTCAAGATGTGCCATCTTAAGACCTTAAATGGTTGCTAGAATTATTATATAGGGTATTTCACAATGCTCCTTAAGGTCTCCTAATGGGGTATGTAACATTGGTTGGGCTGAAAATGGCCTGGTTGATATTTTATTGGCCCTTATGCATCCCTGTGTTTTGGCCCTATTTGTAACAAGAGCTTTTCTTCCAAATATGGTATGCTCATGAATATTTAGATAATCTGCACGCTGATTGGTTGAGCGAATGGCCATACACACACATTAGAGACAAGACAGCAGGTCTCATATTCCAGGCAGTGCAATGTTTCGTTACCAAATTCACTTCTGAGACTTTTTTATGCGAGAAATCAACTAGATATTAAGCTCAAATATGGGCCGTTTCACAAAAATTGATAGCTAATTGCAAATTTGGTAAGACATGTCAGACTTAAGGAGAAAGTGGCAGCCTGCTGGGCTCCATACCCAGGGCAACGTCAGCCTTTGTGGATTCCTCAAAGTAGCCACCCTTTGCTTTTTTGATAGCGCTGGTGTTCTCTCAATGAGCTTTATGAGGTAAGTCACCTGAAATGGTTTTCACTTCACAGGTGTGCCTTGTCAGTGTTAATTAGTGGAATTTTTTCCCTTATTAATGGCGTTGGGACCATCAGTTGTGTTGTGCAGAAGTCAGGTTGTTACACAGCCGACAGCCCTACTGGACAAATGTTAGAATTCATATTATGGCAATGAACCAATCAGCTAAGTAAAGAGAAACGAGTAGCCATCATTACTTTAACAAATGAAGGTCAGTCAGTCCGGAAAATTGCGAAAACCTTAAATGTGTCCCCAAGTGCAGTCGCAAAAACCATCAAGCGCTACAATGAAACTGGCTCACATGAGGACCACCCCAGGAAAGGAAGACCAAGAGTCACCTCTGCTGCTGAGGATAAGTTCATCCGAGTCACCAGCCTCAGAAATTGCAAGTTAACAGCAGCTCAGATTAGAGACCAGATGAATGCCACACAGAGTTCTAGCAGCAGACACATCTCTAGAACAACTGTTAAGAGGAGACTGCTCGAATCACGCCTTCATGGTCAAATAGCTGCTAGGAAACCACTGCTAAGGACAGGCAACAAGCAGAAGAGATTTGTTTGGGCCAAGAAACACAAGGAATGGACATTAGACCAGTGGAAATCTGTGCTTTGGTCTGATGAGTCTAAATTTGAGATCTTTGGTTCCAACCACAGTGTCTTTGTGCAATGCACTTGAATAAGAAGGTGTGTCCAAACTTTTGGCCTGTACTGTAGCTAGCTAGCTAGCTGCTCCTCATAACAAGACCCCTGACGTTCACAAAAATGCCTTAAATTGAAATTGGACACAACTGTTAGCTTTATAAGACCTTGGGGAACCTGTAATATAAGTGCCGTGACGAAATTCAACTGTAAATATACTATAGTTAAGCCAAAAGTGTAGGTAGCTAGCCGCGACCTTTTCCCATTGTATTGAATGGGACATATAGCTAGCTAGCTAGCTGCTCCTCCTAACAAGACCCCTCATGTTCATAAAAATGCCTTAAATTCAAATCAGACTGTTAGCTTTTGTTAGCTTTGTAAGACCTTGGGGTAGCTGTGATATAAGTGCTGTGACAGAAACTGTAAATATATTACAGTTATGCCGGCAGCCGGCCGGCCTTTGTGGATAGTAATCCACAAAGGGTGGCTTTGCCCTGGGTATGGAGCCCAGCAGGCTGCCACTTTCTCATCAGACTGTGTGGAGCTCCTAAAGTCCGACATGTCTTACCAAATTTGCAAATGGCCATCAATTTTTGTGAAACGGCCCATATTTGAGCTTAATATAGTTGTTTTTCTCGCATAAAAAAGTCTCAGAAATGAATTTGGTAACGAAACATTGCACTGCCTGGAATATGAGACCTGCTGCCTCGTCTCTAATGTGTGTGTAGGGGGGTTTCGCTCAACCAATCAGCGCGCAGATTATCTAAATATTCATGAGCATACCATATTTGGAAGAAAAGCTCTTGTTACAAATAGGGCCAAAACACAGGGATGCATAAGGGCCAATAAAATATCAACCAGGCCATTTTCAGCCCAACCAATACATACCCCATTAGGAGACCTTAAGGAACAGTGTGGAGTACCCTATATAATCATGCTATCAACCATTTAAGGTCTTAAGATGGCACAGACCGAATTTGAAGTTGATCGGATGGAATCTCTAGGAGGAGTTTGTTAAAGTACGACATGTGGAAATGGCCAAAATTGCACTAATTTCAAACTTTGAAATCAAAATGGCAGACTTGCTGTTGGGTTTAGGGTATGGCTCCAATGAAGCTTTTTGTACATCTTGACATGTTACATATGTGCACCAAGTTTCGTGAGTCTACGTTAAACACGCTGCAGGGGCTCCATTTTGTTTAACTTTGTAGGGGGCGCTAGTGAGCCATTTTTGCGCGCCTATTCCCTGAAACCCTTAAAATACGTACATTTTCACCAGACTTAATGAGACCGCCAATTTTGGTGAGTTTTTGAATATGTTAAGCCCCTCAAAAAGGCAATAAATTTGCAGAAAATAATAATAATTCCTTCAGTTTCAATAGGGCCTTCGCCGCTGTCGGCGCTCAGGCCCTAATAATCTCCTCTCTTTCATTGGTTCCAACCCAGACATCTGATGACATATGTGTATGTTTTAATTTTGCTGTCCATAACTGCACTCAGTATGAGCAGAGCTTTCATTTGAGCCTAATATTAAGGCTCTTTGACGATTTTGAAAAAATAACATTTAAAGGGCCAAAAATTGGCGGCCATCTTGAATTTGAAGGTCAAAAATAGGTCAAATCAATAAATCTTTATCATTTATGAATTTCTTGACCCAAATAGACTCAGAAACCATGTATTATGCAGTACTGTGGGCAAAACCATTAAAAAGTTAATTTCCAGCTAGGCTGACGGCAGCCATTTTGGATATAGGGCTCCCAAAAAATGTCCCCACATTTTTGAGAGGGGCACCCTGGCTAATTTCTTTTAACCTTCATAGATGACAAATCCAGTGAGAAACAAACCTTTCCTCTCCACGGTCACGGAACTGCTATAGATGACCCAACTATACTGCTCCCAATAAGTGATAAAATAACGCCAACATGTTTGTATAGTCACAGCGTGTACAAAGAACAACATAACATGAGACACAGCCATCTTCTAACCCTAGGAACATGTTGGCGTTATTTTGTCACTTATTGGGAGCAGGAGGCTAGTTGGAACCAGTTACCTTCAGGTTCTGTGCTGGGCTGCTACTGGTGGAGCCGTCAGATAGAGTTACAACACACACGGAGATGAGAAGGGTATGTATGGACTTATCTAACTCTGGGGGATACAGTGAATAAGCTCAAGTCCCAATAAGTTGGCGTGTTCCTATAATAATAATAATTTCCTTTACGTAAATAACGAAATTTCCAGCATACATTTATGCAGAAAAGACACAAATTGTTGCATAACAATTTACCACAATGTCCACCCCCACCACCCAAACCCACACCCACACACACTCTCTCTCTGTCCTGCACAATGGATTTGTTCCCAGTTTTTTTAGCAGATTGCTAAGAAAAGCCACAAACTAAACTAAAACCAATGACAGTATATGAAAAATAAACCATTAAATGGCACTTTCTGGATAGTTTTGTGCAAAGAAATGGAGAAATTGAGTCTTACATGATATGTGCAAAACTGCAAGGTTAAGAGCCTATACTACTACGCATTGTTGTAGTATCATCAGATACTAGGGCATTTACTGTTAATCAGTCATCACTTGATTACACATTGTATTACCTTGTTAGGATATATGAAGTGAACCATACAATGTGCCAAACATAATGTGCTACATGAAGAGACAGCAGCATATGACAGTAGCAACAGCTGAGAAGATTTGGGTCTGTGGTGACCAGGTCCACCTCACACAAACTTCCTTCTCCCATTCTCTCTCTTTACTAGCACACACACACACACACACACACACTGTGTCCAAGTGCAAGAAAGAATGAGAACCACTGATTTACATACATTCTAATCCTTTAAAACTAAATAAATAGAAATAACCATTTTTTGGGTACCAGGGGGACTGGTGGCCAAAGACCAAATCTCATTAGATTAGGCAGTGAGGGAAAATCATTCTTCAAACAAGGTCTTTCCCCACCAAAAGGTCCAGCAGAAACTAGACTGAAAAATACCAACAGCAAGACAAAAGACACAACATGGCTCATTTAGTGCATGTGTTATAGCCTTTCTCAAACTTTTTTTGTGCCAAGGCCCAGTAATGTTTGACCCTTGTCCTCTGTGCCCCACTTAATGTAATTCTTTTGGAAAAAGAAAGACTATTTTTTCATTTCATGAAACATTTAATGTATTATTTACAGTTACATTTAGAGATGCACAGAGGTGAGCTGGCACAAACATCTGGACCAGTCACAGCTGCATGGCCTGGCAACCAAATGGCATCGGTTTTGTTTCCAGATTTTGTGAGGAGACATAATTTTGAGCATTAAACACTGGCTTTTTATGTACCTATTTCTACCCTTTTCTAAATCAATTAATGCTGGAAACAATTGGAAATATAGAAAAATAAGGCCCTCAGGCATTCTGTATTACGTTCAACTATTCTCTAGTCTAGTAGATCAACTTTTTCTAATTTAACGTAATGTCTGCTGAGTCAATAATTTACTTTTCCCTCCTCTTTTGCGTCTTTTTCTGGGGAAGTAAATCTATTTAAATGTGCATGTGGCACTTATTCATGTGAATCATACATTAAGTCATTTTAATTAATTTATAAATCCCTGGACTTCAGTAGCTCAGATGTGTTACATCAGATTTTTTTACAACTTTGTGCAAATTCAAAATAAACCTCCTTCCATCTGTGTTCTCCGAAATTTGGAGAGTTGTAATATAGTCTGCTGTGCATGTTATTGCTCTGCTGATATGGTAATATCTCATTCAGACCGTCTGACAGACACAGAGACCCATTTGGGTCTCTGGTCTCTGACAAAGTTTAGAGGTGGCTGTAGGTTACGCTGCTCTTCATCAGAGGTAGAGCACGGATGCAACGCGTCACTGCCCACAGCAGAGCGAGTCCACTACAATTAATTGAAGTTGCTACACTTAACAGCCGCGCTGCTGTTATGTTATAAAAAGATAAACCATTGGTAATGTCTGATAAAAATATACTTTTAGTTAAATAAACACTGAATCAATACCGATTTCATCACACCACACCTAATCAGCATTGGTCTGGCTCACACAAACTAATCTTCTAAATAATTAATTGGGTCATGTCTGTTATTTAGCATAAAGTTAGAAGCTGTAGAAGACTTACTGTTTAAACAACTTTGAGAGCCATCCCCTGTTGAGCCAGACGTGATTAAGACAAAGAACGAGTATTGCTATAGTTTGGAAACAATTGACACCGTCTCGGTAAGATCCTGTGACCGGGTGTAGCCTCAAGACACTGATTGGGAACGTACACCTTTTCTTTTGAGAGACATCTGACCAATAGGGAAAGATTTAATTTGAAGAAATCCCAGGTGTAGGGAATAAATGTGTAATCCGGAGAATGATTCAAGACTGTTCTTCTGTAACTCCACAAGGAGATGCATGGATTCAGTCCGCTGTTTACAGTGTATTTGTTTTGTCATGTCGCATGGCTGCTAACTGTGACCCGACAGGGGAAGCATGTTTTGCAGTCTGCTGCTGGCAGTGTTTTATGTTTTATGTTTGATTGTGTTTTGTCTTGTCGTTTTCATGCAGTTTCATTAAAACTTTTGCTTAACTTAGGACTTAAGACCCGCCCTTCAGTAGCATTTACACACTACTATTGGCCAGGCGTCCATGCTTACATGTACAGGTCCTAGCCCCTGACCAATCCCATAACCCTAATCTTAACCAATCGAGGTGAAATGTCTAATCCCAACCAATCAAGCTGCTTCGTAGGGTGGGTCTTGGCGTGGCCATAGTGGGATTCGTAATTTTGCGACCGGGTTGACACCATAGACAGTATATAATCAAGGGGGTAAGCTTCGCTTTAGAACTCGAGCCATCTATGGCGCCATTTCGTTGCTAACTGGCCATCACCTCCTGTTAGCATTCCGCTGACCGCCATTTTTTTTTTACGTCACTTGACTGCGAATAACTTTACATCAGAAATGTTTGAAGACTATTTGTCTGTTGTTTAGTTCCAAAGAAACACGACAATGTATAAAAGGCTTCATTACCTTGTACCTCACGTTATGGCTCCGTAGCAGACGTTTTTGTAAATATAAGCTAACGATTGTGTCATAACCAAGTGACTTACTGTCGCATAGTAGAGGAATTACCGTATAGTACAGGAGAAGCTCGCAGGCAGTTTCGACTTAACATGAGCTGTTTAGGTTTAATTACTAATGTTAACTAGCATGTTAGTTAACAATAATTAGCCTGTGCCCATGTTATCTCCTTACATACACCTACAGTCTCCGTACCTGTAAGATTGGGAATGATTGAGATTTCTCTTGGCACAGCTACCAGAAGACTTACAACTTTCAGACACGTTGCTCACGTCACATTCTCTCAGTTGGAGGCTGCGCAGTAAAGCTGGCCATCACCGGAAAAGTGCTTCTAATAGCCTTCACTGGTCTCCGTCTAGAGCAACGGGATCTATTGGTCCATTATATACTGTCTATGTCGTGTTTCTTTAGAACTAAACAACGGACAAATAGTCTTTAAACGCTTCAGATGTAAAGTTATTTGCAGTCAAGTGGCGGTCAGTGTAACGCTAACAAGAGGTGATCGCTTCGTAGCAACAAAATGGCGCCATCGGAGGTTCGCGTTCTGAAGCGAAGCTTACCCCCTTGGTTGACACTTCTTTTTTTTTTTTTTTAACCGGGTTGACACTTCAGCGTGAGAAATCGGGGGTGTGGCGTGTGAGCGTGTGAAACCAATCAAATGCGTGTGTCTCACGGCCAATGCGTGAGAGTTGGCAGCTCTGCGATTGTTCTTATCTCAGCTCCGCCGAGACAAAAATAGACATGGCATTTCAAAAATCTATCATTTATTGTCAGAAATATCATGTTTTCAAAAGCACCACTTTCATCAAATTTTATGTGACATATTTCCAGTAGGCAACTGACAGCAGGCACATCCGGACACAAACGAGCAGGCTTATGTGTCGGGGCTGAGCCCCGGAGAGCCCCGGAGAGCCCCGGCCCAATTTAACCACTGTATAGGCTACTGTATATTAGCCTTCATTTCCTGCATTCAGATACACTTTTATGCAAGTTATGGTGGATTTTTTCTCATTTTTTTTTAATTAAGGCATTAAGATCAATATCCAAAAGATGATTTTAGCCAGATTGGGAAGTCAGGGCCAGGACAGAGCGCAGCCACAGGTTTAAAAACAAAAAACAAATAATAAATAAAAACAAAGACAATAATGTCACCTCCACACACAAACAAAACCGAGAAACATTTGGACATTTCTTACATTTTATTAGCACCTGATAAAGGTTTAATTAACTTAAAAGCAATATTTACAAGATTTGACTGATACAATCCAAAATGTTCTCAATCAACAACTTTTGTTCAGCAACAAAAGAAGCAATTAATTAAAGAAAAAGCGTGTGTGTCTGTGTGTGTGCGCATGTGTGCGTGCGTGTGTATGTGTGTTTGTATCTGTGTGTGTTTGTGTGTGCAGTGTTAGCCTGGTTGATACCAGACCCTTCTCAGCTGTAACAGAGTGGGTCTGGGGAAGCTTCATTCACAGCTCATTTCCAAAGGGGCGTCACCAACAGACGCCGCTCAAATTCCTCTGGGCGCAATTGGATAGTCCTTCAACCAATCAGACGATCTGCGTGACGTAGCGCCGACAGCGGCATCAACGGGTTGCTGCGTAAACAAAAAGCTGCTCGCCGCCGCTGCGCTGTCGTCATCGTGTAAAGCCCGCCTCAACAGTTGTGATTGGTGCCTCGATTTGGAAAAATTGGAAATGGGCTTGAACGGGCTCTGGGCCAGACCGACTTGCAGAGCAAATCTCAATTTTGCCAGAAGTTTGTCAGGGTTTTCCCAGGCTACCTAGCTGTAGTTCCTCAGGTACACCAGTCTGTGAGGCTGGAACTTCTCCCGACACAAGGGGCACTCTGCCTGTGGGATGGACAACACCAAACACACATGTCACATTTGCATACACACAGACAGTTATGAGAATACGAAACTTCACTGCAGTAGGAGATAAAAATTTAACAATATATCGACTATTCAGAAACTAAATATTCAGTGAGCAGGACCAGTGATTTGTTTGTTGACGGTTTAATGGTTTTTGGTTCATCTGTTCAGATTATTTTGTTCTTGTCCAAAAGGGTTGATTTGTTCACGCTGACCGAGCTGAACATGGACACTGATGGAAATATAAAAAAAAAAAAAAAAAAAAGAAAGAAAAGAGGGGGTAAGACCAGAAAAGTTCTCAACCTTCTCATCCTACCCCTTTCAGACAAGAACATTTTTATTTCAGTTCCTTATATGTTGCTGAGGATCCCCTTTGTTTTAATTTCTTCTCATTGCTTGAAAGTTTTATTTTGCGTTTTAAAAAAATTTGAATGTTTTTGGCTCATGAAGGTCTGGTGGGGTGAAAATATTTCCTGTTGAGTTAAAATAAAACATTTTGGGAGCTATAATCTGGTGGGTGCAGCCACTAACCCAGAGTTTCTGCAGGTTTCCACAAGTCAAATTTAAGACTTTCTTAAAAAAGACCATTATAAATGAAATTTAAGACCTTTATCACGACATAAAAGTACAACGAAATGTAGAGTCACAAAATACCTGCAAAGTAAATAAAACTATTAAAATTGAATAAAAGTGACATAATAATAATGATCTGTACATATACAGCAAATTATATTTGGACCAGTGAAAGAAAGAACTACAACACCACAGAATTAAAAAAATAAAACATTTCAGTGAGTATTAGAGGTAGGGTTACATGGATGTAGGAAAATGTAAGATTTTTTATAGCCTGACGTGATCGGACTCAGATTCTAGTCAGAATACTGCTCCATTGGGTTGTGATAATGGGGCGTGTTTCAACCGAACCAGGAAAGAAAATACCTCTGCACTCAATTAGACCTACAACCAATCAGAGCAACGGATAGACCTACAACCAATCAGAGCAACGGAGAGACCTACAACCAATCAGAGCAACGGATAGACCTACAACCAATCAGAGCAACGGATAGACCTACAACTAATAAGAGCAACGGATAGACCTACAACTAATAAGAGCAACGGATAGACCTACAACCAATCAGAGCAACGGATAGACCTACAGCTAATAAGAGCAACGGATAGACCTACAACTAATAAGAGCAACGGATAGACCTACAGCCAATCAGAGCAACGGATAGACCTACAGCTAATAAGAGCAACGGATAGACCTACAACTAATCAGAGCAACGGATAGACCTACAACTAATAAGAGCAACGGATAGACCTACAACCAATCAGAGCAACGGATAGACCTACAGCTAATAAGAGCAACGGATAGACCTACAACTAATAAGAGCAACGGATAGACCTACAACTAATCAGAGCAACGGATAGACCTACAACTAATCAGAGCAACGGATAGACCTACAACTAATAAGAGCAACGGATAGACCTACAACTAATCAGAGCAACGGATAGACCTACAACTAATCAGAGCAACGGATAGACCTACAACTAATCAGAGCAACGGATAGACCTACAACTAATCAGAGCAACGGATAGACCTACAACTAATCAGAGCAACGGATAGACCTACAACTAATCAGAGCAACGGATAGACCTACAACTAATAAGAGCAACGGATAGACCTACAACTAATCAGAGCAACGGATAGACCTACAACTAATCAGAGCAACGGATAGACCTACAACTAATCAGAGCAACGGATAGACCTACAACTAATAAGAGCAACGGATAGACCTACAACTAATCAGAGCAACGGATAGACCTACAACTAATCAGAGCAACGGATAGACCTACAACTAATAAGAGCAACGGATAGACCTACAACTAATCAGAGCAACGGATAGACCTACAACTAATAAGAGCAACGGATAGACCTACAACCAATCAGAGCAACGGATAGACCTACAGCTAATAAGAGCAACGGATAGACCTACAACTAATCAGAGCAACGGATAGACCTACAACCAATCAGAGCAACGGATAGACCTACAACCAATCAGAGCAACGGATAGACCTACAGCTAATAAGAGCAACGGATAGACCCACAACCAATCAGAGCAACGGATAGACCTACAACTAATCAGAGCAACGGCGTATGTGACGTATGTCTTCTTAGCGACCATCGGGGCCAGCTGATGAATTTAACTTTTGCCAAATCCCGTAGAAAGGACGGCAAAAACATCTTTCCAATCGACAAATGCCTTGATCGCGGTTCTCGGTCCCTCTTTTAAAATGAATGCACTGTTGATATCTTCTAGAACAGACGCAATGGCTGAATCTACACATCTCAGTTCTCCAGCGGCAGCCATCTTTGTTGTAAATTCAACCCAAGCGCTCCTTGTTGACGTGGTTGATTACGTTACGGTTGACCATCTGTCCATCATCGTATAACGCCCGCCCTGACAATTTGATTGGCTAGACTTTTTAAAAAAGGCCTAAAAGTTTGAAATTTTAGACTTTTAAGACCTGTGGAAACCCTGTAAACCTGCACAAATAAGACAAAAAGAAAGCCTGTAATTCTCAAAGCACCAACAAAAGATGAAATGCACCCGAATGAGTTTAAAAAAATGTAACCTTGATTTACAAGGCTGTTGCTGCCGTTTCATCTTTGTTGTTTAATTATGCATAATTATCCTTAATGTCATCTCCTGTTACCAACAATAAAAGAGAAATCTCCTTGAAAATTCTCCCTCAAAACAGGATGCCTTTTAAAAATTTAAAATGACACAAAAAGGATCAATAAGTAAAAATAAATTAAAATATTAAAACCTCCAGCATGGCTTGTGATAGAAATGGTTTTGGGTGAGGGGGGGATATTTAATAGATGTAGAGAGCCATTATTGTTGTTTTTTAATTCCCGAACAACTAATCATATAGTAGAGTTTTAGAGATGGAGGTTTGCGTGTGATACGGTGGCGTAAGCCTGACCTTGGTGTTGCACCACTCGGTGATGCACTCCCAGCAGAAGAGGTGTCCACAGGGGGTGGAGGTGGCGTGTCTCCTCTCCTCCAGGCAGAGCATACAGCTGGCTGCCCTGGGGCCCGTGCTCTGTGTGCGCTGAGGACTGCAGACACACAGTTCAAAGATATTTAAAAGAGAGTTAACGCATTTCATTCTGTTACTGCTACACGATGCTTTTGTTACAAGACGTACAGTAGTTCTTGCAGTGGCTTGGTTTGCACCGATGGTTAGTGATTAATAGGGCTGGGAAAAAAAATCAATTTGATTTAAAAATCGAGTTGGTAGGTCAAATCGATTCATATTTTCAAAAAAAAGTGACTTTTCACTTAGAGAAAGGGTTTGCCTTTGCAATTTTGTTTATGTTGATGCACTTTAATTAAATACAATAAATATATATTTTTAAAATATATTTATAGTTCACAGTTATTTTGTTTTAAATGGAAGGGGGTAAAAATCGAATCGTAAATCGAGTTTTTTTATTAAAAAAATCTGAGTAGGGTTGGGCATTGGTTGGATTTTTACGATTCCGATGCCCTACCGGTACTTTTAAAAAAATATTAATGTCTGCATGTTTGCATTCTGTCTGAATTCCAGCAGGAGGCGACAAAAGGAGGTCGTTTCTGTAGAAGTCTATGAGAAAGTGGCCCACTTCTCACTTGATTTATTACCTCAGTAAACCTTTTCATAATGAGTTTATCGTCTCAATCGCTAGTTTTAAGTAGGGTTGGGTATCGTTTGGAATTTTACGATTCCGATGCCGAACCAGTACTTTTTAAAACGATTCCGATTCCTAAACAGATTCTTGAAAAACTGAAATATGACATCAAAGAAAGGCTTTTCAGTTCGTTTCGGTGAGCCCAGAGGGAAAATATGGCACTTTAAAAGTAGCCTACATTTACGGTAGCTAGCTAACGGTAGACTACAGAGAAACTGAGAAAGTCGACACATTAAGTGGAACTTAAATGAGGAACCAAGATTTGCGTTCTAATCCGGTCCGATTCCTACCGTTTATGTAGGAACCGGTTCCATAGTGAAACCGGGTTTCGGCACCCAACCCTAGGTCTAAGTGGACAGAGCTGTGTCGTCTGGAAGGGACCCGGTCCTGTACCTGAGGTTCCTGTAGAGCTTCCACTCCTGCCTGGCGCGCTGTTTCTGCCTGAAGTTGTTGAGCTGCAGACACACCGTGATGAGTAGCTGGAGGAGGGACACGGCCCCCAGCAGCCTGTAGCTGCTCCGGATGGTCCCGTCATCACCGTTGAGCCCCATCACGCGCAGCTACACGGGACATTAGTGGAGATGGAAATGTAAACCCCGGGTTACATCCTACAGCCGGTGGTTCAGCTTTGTCAACTTCAATGATACACATGTTGCAGAAAAAAAAAAAAAAAAAAAAAGTAACTACTGTAGAGATCATATGTTCCTTAAACAGTAGTTAAATAGCAGTTAGTATAAAGGAGGATTTACATATGCAAATGTTGGTAAATCATTTGGCAGGGATGGATGATTAATCGAAAATGTATCGACATCGAAATTCTGAAGTTGTTAGACGTATTTTTGTCATGACGATAATTTTGATAATTTTTTTCTGTCTTCTCCTTAAAAACATTCTACCGCGTGTGCAGGGTCCGAAACTTACACTTGCCAGTCACCAAATGCGAGGGCGGGCCGACACACACCAGTCACCAGCCACTAACTTCTGTTTACCGATAGCTACATTTAACTCGGGCTAATTAATTAGCTAGTAAGTGGCGATTTTTTGGCAGTGAGCCTTCTAAAAGAAAGCAAAATGAAATGAAATGTTAACTGATCATTAACGATTGTTCGACAAGCGGGAAACGGAGTCTAGTATTTCTCTATTCATTCTAATATGTGAGATATTTGAGATGAGGCAACATGTGGTCACACCAAATATTGATTTGATTTACATTTACATTCTGTTCTTTCACTGCATTTTGTTAAGTGACAAAAATAAACTATTAAAAAGGTGCTCTAAGCGATGTTGGGTGACGTTATTCTCGTTGACGTTCAAAGTATTTTCAAACAAAACGAACAATAGCTCGCCCCTTCCTCCTCCTCATCCCGTCCCCTCCCTTCCGTGCTTCAGCGAACTAACCTAAGATGTTTTTTACAGTGTGTTCAGGGGACAGGCAGCTAGCAGACAGTGAGGAGATGTTTTTTACAGTGTGTTCAGGGGACAGGCAGCTAGCAGACAGTGAGGAGATGTTTTTTACAGTGTGTTCAGGGGACAGGCAGCTAGCAGACAGTGAGGAGATGTTTTTTACAGTGTGTTCAGGGGACAGGCAGCTAGCAGACAGTGAGGAGATGTTTTTTACATTGTGTTCAGGGGACAGGCAGCTAGCAGATAGTGAGGAGATGTTTGCTGAATGTGACAAAAAATGTTGTAGCCTAAAAAAACGCGTGACATCGCTTAAAGTACCTTTAACACTTCCATTTTTGAAAGCATTCTTAGTTTACAGCATTTTTTCACACCTGCCTAAAACTTGTACACAGTACTGTATGACAAAAAAAATAAAAATCACCTACATAGCTGATCCCGGCCGCCCTCTTGGACAGGTGATAGAACGAGCCGCTGATGTAGAACAGAGCCACGTGGAGGCGGTGCAGGAGGGTCAGGCCCTGATGGAGGACAAACACGGCCGGCAGGCACGCTCTCCTCTGGGGCTCCGACAGCAGCGCCACTGCCCTCCGTGTCCGCCCCCTCAGCCAGGACTCCAGGCTCCATGGCCAGGACGCCGCCTGGCGCTGCCTGGCGCCCCCGCCGCCCTCCTGCTCACATCCCAGCTCGTTCTCCAGGCACACCAGGACCTTGTCCAGGAGGTAGGGAAAGAGGGAGTGGCACAGGACAAAGAGGCCTCGTCTGGTCCGAGAGGGGATTCGACTATTCGTGGGATCCACCTGGACGATGTTGACATACTCCTCGCCCAGGGTTTGGTAACCTTGGGAGGAGAATGACACAAATGATGGTTAATAACTCATATAACATACAGTACAGGCCAAAAGTTTGGACACACTTTCTCATTCAATGCGTTTCCTTTTTATTTTCATGACTATTTACATTGTAGATTCTCACTGAAGGCATCAAAACTATAAATGAACACATATGGAATTATGTACTTAACAAAAAATTGTGAAATAACTGAAAACATGATGCCTTCAGTGAGAATCTACAATGTAAATAGTCATGAAAATAAAGAAAACACATTGAATGAGAAGGTGTGTCCAAACTTTTGGCCTGTTCTGTACATGAAGTTAGATTTCATGTTGTTTTGGTTGGCAATAGTCTGGATCAACGGAAGTACATTTCCAAGATAATTGTCTCACTTAATGTGAGACAATTATCTTGGAAATGTACTTCCGTCTCTCTCTGTGTGTCTCTCTTCCCTTTGGGAAACGACAACAGACTTCGAGCTAACAAGCTACCCGCTAAAAATGTCAAGTTTTAAAGAAACTTTTGGTGGTGCAACAAGTCAGGCCTGCTTGGTTCTTTTGGGGAATGATTGTTAAGATTTACAAAGAATATGTTTATGGCATTTCCTCTAACTGGGACGTGTTGGGACCGATTGGTGGGATTGCTGTGGACGAAGTACACACGGAGATACACTGGTAAGAGTTAATGAGGTTTAACCATAGACTGTATAATATTTATGGACAGAGCATGTGTGACGTCACCCATTGGTTTGTGGAGATCTGCTATGGGTCGTTGAGTTTGCCATTACGGGCGCATCCATCCTGGTTGCAGGTGTGACGATTTTAGACAAGAAGGAGGAGTGAGGGAGGAGCTGCTTACACTCTACGTTACATTATACACTTTCACTGTCAATCACATCATAGCAACGCCCCAAAACACCCCCTGCTTTATCGCCCCCATTTTAAAATCAACGAGACCATAATTCAAAAAATTAACTGTGTTCCAGAAGACTTAAAACTAGGGTTGGGTACCGAAACCCACTACGCAAACGGTAGGAATCGGACCGGATTAGAATGCAAATCTCGGTTCCTCATTTCGGTTCCACTTAATGTCTCGACTGAAATTTTTCCCTCGGTCGCTCCGAAACAGATTTAAAAATATCACCCTTTCTCTGTAGTCTACCGTTAGCTAGCTACCGTAAATGTAGGCTACTTTTAAAATGGCATATTTTCCCTCTAGGCTCACCAAAACGAATGTAAAAGCCTTTCTTTGATATCATATTTCAATTTTCAAGAATCGGTTTAGGAATCGGAATCGTTTTAAAAAGTACTGGTTCGGCATCGGAATCGTAAAATTCCAAACGATACCCATAGACTTCTACAGAAACGACTTCCTTTTGTTGCCCCCTGCTGGAATTCAGACAGAATGCAAACATGCAGACATTAATATTTTACAGTCTATGGGTTTAACCATGTATCAGCTAATTTAAATAGCTCACGTTACTGTATTGTGTCAACAGTTAACTTCATTTAATATTGGATAAGGTGATTTCTTTTGCGGGGTGCAAATGTTCCACCAAAACAAGTTCCTTTCCGAGACTATTTAGCAGAGCCACCGTTGCTGCATCCGGAGTTTAGCGCCACCCAAGAGTATTGTGATTGGTTTAAAGAAATGCAAACAATTCAGTTTTTTTATTTCTCCTATCCCAGAATGTATGTGTGGAGGAGCCAGACCTTACCCCCCACAGCTCTGTGGAGATAGAGCTGGCAATGCTAGAACTAGGTCAGCAACTACCTGTGAATGTTGTTAAACCATAGTATGCGAAGTCTGACAGCAGCTCTATCTCTTTCCTCCAGTCCAGCCATCTTTTGGATCCTACAGAGAGAAACAACAAACTTCAGTAGAGAGCAAGTGCTGCAAATCCTACACGGACCACAGACATACAGATTCAGATATGAATTCACATTTGCTTCATCACTCATACATACAAAAGGGAGGTTTTATTTTGATAACATTTCATATTTGCTTTATAACAGTGGTTAGTGACTATTGAATTGAATAGACTAACTGTTACTCATGAAAAGTAGTGAGACTGAGCAGACGTACAGTATTTAGGTTTGGGTATCAAACATCCACACCACCGCAGAGTTAGTTAACTATGTTGTGGAAAATTAAAACCAAATGTGTGTTTTCATTTTATGGGTCAAATTCTTTAACTTAGCATTTACCCAATGACAAAGCAGCAGCTATATTATCAATAGTTATCAAATATATTGGGTCATTATTTCCCGCCTACAGTCGTGGACAGCAGAAGCAATGTGTGAACAAACGCTGAAACTGCACATTTCAGACAATGAAACTAACTGATTAGATAGTAATGTTAATCTATGTATTAAATGCAGCGGTGTAGTCTACCTGATAAGCAGGTATATGCAGTATACCCACTAAAAAGATCCCGGATTTCCATATAGACACTTCAAAATGCCCAATGACACACAACAACATACTTTATTATATTTTTGATATATTTTGAATTTTCATCAGTTTTTCTTCTTCACATAGGCTAAATAAAAGGTATTTCCACCGTAAATTGGTGCATAAAAGTGTATCCAAAGGCAGGAAATGAAGTCTCTGATGCTCAAAATAACCCTGGGGGAGGACATGCCGGACAGTATACCCACTACAATACATGATTAGACTACACCAATGATTGTATGAAATGTATGGCGAATTGATGAAGGGATGGAAAGTGTCCCAATTATGTTCTGTAATCAGTAACATTAACTAAAGGAGGTTTGCAACTATACAGATGAGAGACTGCACAGAGTTTGCTTTGAAGCCAACGTTACATTAACGTTAAAGTGAAGAAAGCTAATGTTAACCTACATGTTAAAGTGAAGAAAGCTAATGTTAACCTACATGTTAAAGTGAAGAAAGCTAATGTTAACCTACATGTTAAAGTGAAGAAAGCTAATGTTAACCTACATGTTAAAGTGAAGAAAGCTAACGTTAACCTACATGTTGAAAGTGAAGAAAGCTAATGTTAACCTACATGTTAAAGTGAAGAAAGCTAACGTTAACCTACATATTAAAAGTGAAGAAAGCTGACGTTAACCTACACGTTAAAAGTGAAGAAAGCTAACGTTAACCTAGCTACATATTAAAAGTGAAGAAAGCTGACGTTAACCTACATGTTAAAGTGAAAAAAGCTAACGTTAACCTACATGTTAAAGTGAAGAAAGCTGACGTTAGCGAAGGTTTAGCTAGGGTTACGAAGCGGTAACGTTAAAAATGTCCAGGTGTGTTCAATTTGAAAAAACTCACCAGCAATAGTTTGGAAAGCTTCGTTGGCGTTGTTTCTCAGGAAGGTTTGATAATATTCGTCCTTTTGACTGGACCGAATCAACTGGGACTGGTTTGCAGGAGCTAGCGGCATGGTTATCGTAAGTTAACAAATACAGAGCTGACAGCAATTTTACAGCAGGTTAGTAGCCTGCAAACGGCCATATGCTCAGACTAGAAACATTCAAGATGTCATTTATCTGCAGAAAATACATAATCTGGTGTCCGTGGTATGACACTCGGTGCCTTTATTCTGCATGGTGTCTTGTATTCCTTATTAATGATTTGTAGTGTAGCTACCATTGGTAGCTACAGTTTAGAGTTGAATGTAAATCCAGGAAACAAACAGGAAGTTAATGCCGTGAATACAAACCTGATAATGTTCCTCCTAACTCACAGCGCCACCCAGTGGCCGGGTGAGGAATTACAAGCTCACTTTCAACTACAACGGGCTTTTTGTTTGTTTGTTTGCAGGACTTCTTAAACTCCCTCCTATAACTCTTGCGTTTCTAAAGAGGATATTTGAAAAGGAATTAAACTTTCATCTCATTATTTCTTTTTATGTGTTCACTTATTAATACATATTCAAATGGCTAATTGTTTTGTATTGCCTTCAGAGCAATGGGTGTTTTTATTGTGATTTGATTTTCATTAACCAATGTGGTTTAATTCTGAGGTCATAAGACAATTAAGAACAATATAATTCAGTTACCTGTTCATCTTGCTAACTAAGACAAAGACATTTTTCGATGTAGGCGCCTTTGGGTCACTGAACATATTTCAATGAAAATAAACTGTTTATTGTCTGCCAAGAAACATACACAGACATAACATGTTTCAAATTATTCATAAATAGGCCTATGTATATAAAAAAAACACATTATCCTTGTCTTTTCCCATTGGTTGTCCTGCAGATAACACAAACAAACACCTGTCCATGTGCTTTTGTATGCTCGCATAAGAAAACAGCAGCAAATCTTTTGTTATTGTGGCCTCCATGTTTTCACACACCTTATGCTCTAGGCTACGGCCAACCGTTGGTGGCAGTCATGCAACAAGTTGTTATGCCAAACGCCAATATAACAGAAGAAGAAGAACACGCATCCCGACCATGTGAATGCTGCCAGTCGGAAAAACAACGTAACCACTGGGGGCGATGTGGAGTAAGGTCTGGCTACACCACACATACTCTGGGATAGGAGAAATAAACGCTCTGTGTTGTGTGCATTTCTTTAAACCAATCACCTCTGTGTAGGATATGCAGCACTTGCTCGCTACTGAAGTTTGTTGTTTCTCTCTGTAGGATCCAAAAAATGGCTGGACTGGAGGAAAGAGATAGAGCTGCTGTCAGACCTCGCATACTATGGTTTAACAACATTCACAGGTAGTTGCTGACCTAGTTCTAGCATTGCCATACTCCACACATACATTCTGGGATAGGAGAAAGAAAAAAAACGCACTGGATTGTTTGCATTTCTTTAAACCAATCACAATCGTCTTGGGCGGCGCTAAGCTCCGGACACAGCGACGGTGGCTCTGCTAAATAGTCTCAGGAAGGAACTTGTTTTGGTGGAACATTTGCACCCCGCAAAAGAAAACGCCACATACAATATTAAATGAAGTGAACTGTTGACACAATCCAGTAACGTGAGCTATTTAAATTAGCTGATACATGGTTAAACCTCATTAGCTCTTACCAGTGTATCTCCGTGTGTACTTCGTCCACAGCAATCTCCACCAATCAGTCCCAAAATGTCCCAGTTAGAGAGGAAACGCCCTAAACATATTCATTGTAAATCTTTACAATCATTCCCAGAAAGAACCGAGCAGGCCTGACTTGTCGCACCATCCAATATTTTTAGCGTGTAGCTCGCTAGCTCGAAGTTTGTTGTTTCCCAAAACGAACAAAGTTTGCGAACAGCAACACACAGAGAGAGAGAGAGCAGTGAGGGACTGAACGTCAGGCAATTATCCTGGAAATGTACTTCCGTGGGTTCCAGACTACTTACAAGAAGGAGACACAGTCGGGCTCAAAGCATTACTGAGGTCACAAGTTCCCACAACACCAACACAGCTATTCTGACAAGAAACCAAAACGAAGATCTCAAAAATTATTTTTTCATACTGTATTTTATTCATTAAGTTATCTGTTAAATCATACTATATGGGCACATTTAATTTACCAACATGAAGGTCCAAAAATGCTGTCTAATCATGTTTTTTTTTAAATGATTCAATTTTGCACTTCTTATGGATTATACATGTGCAGGTGATACAACCTAATAATTATCCCAACAGGCTGATTATTATGAAACAATTTAAATTTTAACTGCACCTTTTTAAATTTGCATTTACTGCAGTGTTGCAATTGCAGCAACAAACACAATGTTTTAACACAGCAGCTGAAATAATGACCCACTGCACAAGTTGCTACAAGGCACTACCTGTGTAGGTTAAGTGCATCCATTCATTCACAGCTTAGGCAGGTTGCAGAACCAGTTTCTTTGTCTCCTCAGTGCTGCTCCCTGAGCCAGCTACGTATACTATAACCGCTACAGAGAACGTCCCATTATGAACCCACTCGTATCCTTTTACAGAGACTTTTTCTAAGCACTTTTTCTCAGTCTGTCCCACTATACTGCACACCAGGAAGTTGAACTTTGCTCTCAGTGAGGGGAGGAGCTGGGGGGATTTTCCTTTCCCTCCCTCCCTCCCTCCCTCCCTTCCTTTAAGGTGAGAGCAACTTGCAACTTGTTACAGATGGAAGGTTGGATGGGGTGGGAAGCACTTTGCTGCTTGGACTAAACCACTAACAAGCACGCGCAGGGAGAAGCTTCGACAGGTAAGACACGTCTGTCTGTCTGTCTGTCTGACTGGCTGCACTCACCGTGTGGCATTCAACAAACTACAGTATGCGTTGGCTAAGCGGCTATAAAGGCATCAGCCGTGACAGGAATATGATAACAGCGCTTTAGTGATCACATCCGCTGTACTTTGGACCTTTTTGTTATGCTTTAAAGTTCTAAGTCTATAGAACAACTTCCTGAAGTAGATCTCTTTTTTTTTTTTTTTTATTACCCACACAGCAATTTCAAAAACAAGAAGGGGAAAACATTTTATACATACTGATCATACAGTTATTAAGAAAGTGATGTGATGATGAAATGCTATGCTGATAGAAAATAAAGGCATAGTAATATTAGCTAAATGGTCACAACAGCACTAAAGGGCAATGGCAAGAGATAATAAAGGACAAAGCATATTGACATATTAGAATAAAGTTTTCTGGCCATTCTATTCATTTTTTCCAGACATTGTAGTGACTTCATACATTTGATGGAATAATACATAAACATAAACATAGAAAAGGAGGGGTGGATGCTTTTCCATATACAAGTATGAATATATTTACCCAAAATAATAACCTTGAAGAAGATTCTGATTAGACAAGAGAAAGGTAAAGCTCTTCCTGACACCATCAGTTCAGGTAAAGGTTTTCAGTAGCACTGTTTTATTAATGGTCTCTACATCTGATCAATTAGGCGCGTTTTATTCACCAGATTTGAGTAGAACAGATCTGATTCTTAGTTTTTTCACATATAGTCCTGTTAAAACGAACCACTTAAGGTGGACCAAAAAGTGGACCAACAAAAAAAGGGACTCCGATCTTTTTGCGTTCACATTATCAGTTAACTTAAAGGTCCAATGTGTGGGAATTTCTCCCGTCTAGCGTTGAGATCATATATCGCAATCAGCTCTCTCAAACCACGTAGTTCAAAGTACGTATTACAGCTACGGTAGCCTTCACGCTTCAAAAAGCCAAGAGGTCATCCACGTCTTCATCCAGCTTTCCCTCTGGCAATCAGGTTCCTTTCGTTTAATTTTTTTTTTTTCTGGGCGAAGAAGAAGAAGACTCCTGTTCCTGAAATTTAGATTTTGAATACGTGTGGTCCTCCATGTTTCCTTCTTCAAACTTGCCGGGAAGCTACGATGCCCATTAGCAGCATTAGCAGCGCCTGTGAGTTTATCATGTGTCAGCGAAAACGCGAAAGGCGGAGCAGTACGTGCTGTATGTCCCTCACCGGCCAACGTATTTTAAGATGGAGCACGAATATGGAGCATCTACCCCAGCTCATGCAAATGTTAAATTTCAAGCCAATAGGAATACTTGGGAATAGGAATTGAACAACTAAAAACGTTACACACTGGACCTTTTAAAGGTGCAATATGTAATACTGACAGCTAGTGTTTAAAATAGTTACTGCAGTCTAAATTCAAAATACTGGAGAGAGTCGTCTCACCCCCTCCTCCCCCAGACTCAAAGTTCACGGAGGTTACCAGGTTGAGAACACAGCATCCACCACAGTGTTGCTAGAAGCTCACATAGCCATTACTCCACAGTGCAGCGGAGTAGCTAACGTTAGAGGCTGGCTATGTTGACAGTCATAAAAGCCCGTGCTCACACGAAGCTCTGTACCCAACAGTTGGGGCCACCTCTAGCTCACCCAGTAGAGTGTGTGCCCCGTATGCTGAGTCCTTGGCAGCGGCCCAGGTTTGAATCCGACCCGCGGCCCTTTGCTGCATGTCATCCCGCCCCCTCTCTCTCTCCCTTTTCCTGTCTTCAAGCCTGCCAATTAATTAAAGGCCATAAAAGGGGAAAAGAGGACTCCGTTCTCTTTCTGGTCCACTTTAGCTTCTGATGGGGGCCTCAGGGCTAGAATACATCGGCAAAAGGCCAAAGGAACTTGAAGCGTGTTGTGTTTACAATGCACAGGTGAAGCAAATCATACTCAGACCATCTACCGACGGGGTCTGGTTCTGAGTCCCGTTGGTGTGATTACATATGCACAAGAAATGCTAACCCTAATAGGGCTGAGTTCTTTTGGAGGGCTGAAACAGACCAACGTGTGAAAACGCCCTGAGGCCAACAGAAGTGAGTCGAGATGAAGATAACAGATAAACATTGTGTGGAGTTATCACAACGGTATGCCATCACAGTTACTGTTGCTGTGGCGCTGTTTATCATTCCAGTCGTTTGAGGACATCCTTTGCTGAATATCCCTAATCCCTGTAGACATAAATATCAAATGCTGGCATTTTATACTTTCAATCGGACTGTTTTTGTGCAAGTAATGCAACGTCTGAATTTTGTGTTTTCCTGAGATGTATATTACTTCACGTTGTAAAACAACATTTAGTAGGAATCATTATAAGATAATCATCATTTAAGCTGTGTCGGTGAAGCTAAACTGAGTACACAGAACAAAATAACAATAGAGTATACAGGAATCAGGTATCAGGTTGTTTGTAAAGGGACATCCTCAAAAGACCCCCCCACACACACACACACACACACACACACACACACACACACACACACACTCACAGGCAAAAACAAACACACACACACACAAAACTGGAAAGAATCAAATAAACGGAGGTGACACCTGCTGAGGAGACACAGAGCAAGTTATTTCCATAATTAGCTGAGGAAACATCTGCATCAGCTGTGTTATCGAACATGTCTCACACACACACACACACACACACACACACACACACACACACACACACACACACACACACACACACTTTCCTCTTGCAAACACAAAGAGCATGCAATATCTAACCTGACTCCGCCAGATGGATTGCTTCGCATTTGCTCGGCATATCCATCTGGGAACTTTCCGTTGGAGAACTTTTGGGAAGGGGCGGAAATACTGTTTAGCTGATTGGATGAACCATCTGTCTATCACCTATGTTGGTGATAGACGGGCCAAATCAACCAGTCAGATCCACGAAGCGTATGAAAATACAACCACAAGCCCGCCCCTGCTGCTGCAGGCAAAGCATAGCTCGTTAGCTCAGCATGCAAGCAACATGTCGGTAAAGGATATTTGCCGTTTGTGTAACGAGAATTTAGGAATAAAAGGAATCATTTCAGGTTCCCAAAAGAAGGATCCAATAGAAAAAAAGCATTAGCGAGCGGCTAACAGAATTAGGGCTACCGCTTTCTGAAAATACTGGTTAGCTGATTGGATAAACCATGGGTCTATCACCACCTAACCCACCTCAAAACCAACACTGATTGGCCCGGTCCTTTGGCTATCGGCTCCAAATTTTCTCTGCCTCAAGATGCCAGACTGACGGTCTCACGAGGCTATTCAATATCTTCCTGTTCTCTTGAACCATTTGTACATATAGCTACAAAAAAGTAAATCACTGTTATTTGTATGTATTCCACTTATTAATTGCTATATGCACCTTTATTGCTGCTAGATAAGACCACTCTTGTCTGCGTAGGGAGGTGGTCTGGGTGGATGGATGGGTGGATTGTAAAAAAACCCTGGGGCTTTCAGGCAGGGGAGCGGAGTTTGTGTTGCGGGGAGAAAACAATACTTTCACTCAGGAAATTCGTGTCGTGCCCCGGGAGTGTTTTAATCCCAACCACGATCTTTTTCTTCTCATCTTAACTAGTCCTTTTGGTGCCTAAACTCAACTGTTATCGTCGCCTGGGGGTCAACATTTGTTAGCTAAACTCAATTGTCCCTGAAACGACTATAACCTCACGGTGTTCTGTAGCCGGCTCACAGTCACTTTTTGTCAGCTAAATTTAACTGTAAAGACCGCTAAACTTAACTGTCATGTAGTCTATATTGACGACATTGTTCAGGTTCCGCCGGCTGTCCCTCATTTCGGCCGGATGTCCGTCACCTTCCTCTTTCTTTGTTGGCATTTTAAGCTTCGGACAATTTATGAGGACCATGGTTAACTGCTCCTCAGATCTCTGCAGGGTAAATCCAGACAGCTAGCTAGACTATCTGTCCAATCTGAGTTTTCTGTTACGACTAAAACTACTTTTGAACGTACACGTTCCACCTTTAGATTCCACAAGTTCCTTCCTGAGGCTATTTAGCAGAGGCACCATGGCTCCGTCCGGCTCTTAGTGCCGCCCAAGACGATTGTGATTGGTTTAAAGAAATGCCAAAAAACCAGAGCACCTTTTTCTCCCAAACAGGAATGCTGTGTGTACTAGCCAGACACACTAGCCAGACAGGCAATGCAAGACTACTTTCTGTGTGTACAACTCAGTGCAACACCATGAATGACTGGAGGAGACTGAGGAGAGATGGTCTAAAAGTTTGCACAGTTATCAATATTTATGATATAGCTTCCATTTTCCAACCCCTCCACTCTTTGTGATGGCAGGCTTTTTGCCCCGCCTTCAAGGTGTGGCCGTTTAGAACAGATATAAAACACTAGATGCGGTTGAATTCTACCTCATAGTTAAAGGTCCCATGGCATGAAAATGTCACTTTCTAAGGAAAACTCATTGTGGGACTGGCTCTAGTGGCTGTAATTCTTCACCAAGGCTGAATTTCAGAAAGAGACTTCAGATACAGTATTAGGGGACCACTAAGGTCTATATAAAAGAGACTTCAGATACAGTATTAGGGGACCACTAAGGTCTATATAAAAGAGACTTCAGATACAGTATTAGGGGACCACTAAGGTCTATATAAAAGAGACTTCAGATACAGTATTAGGGGACCACTATGGTCTATATAAAAGAGACTTCAGATACAGTATTAGGGGACCACTAAGGTCTATATAAAAGAGACTTCAGATACAGTAAGGGGACCACTATATAAAAAGAAACTTCAGATACAGTATTAGGGGACCACTATGGTCTATATAAAAGAGACTTCAGATACAGTATTAGGGGACCACTAAGGTCTATATAAAAGAGACTTCAGATACAGTATTAGGGGACCACTAAGGCCTATATAAAAGAGACTTCAGATACAGTATTAGGGGACCACTAAGGTCTATATAAAAGCATCCAAAGAGCACCATGTCATGGGACCTTTAATATTATACTAATAATAATACTACGTGTAGTAGAGTGTGGATACAGGCACATAAAATGAATTATCTCGTCTGATGAATGCTGTTCAAGTGCATTTTTTACAACTTGACATATTTATCTTCCATCTACTGTAACTCCTAAGTTCCTCACCTTGCAGTGCCTAGGGTGGGGAAGTCATACATCACACAGTGCAGACACATGTACTCACAGTAAATCTTATTTAACCCTTTGCTCAATGTAAGTAGTCTGAGTCTCTGAGTGACTGAGAGCATGAGAGAAGCCCTGCCACACACTGAATATGTATTTTACATATGACTTTTTATGCGCACGCTAGGCGCGTAGCTAGTGGTAATATGAAACGCCAGGACATAGTGATTCATGGGAAATATAGGATTAGTACTACAAGCAGTTAAAGATTACGGTTTCCAAGCCAAACACACCAAATTTCATGGCAGAAAACAGACCAATCTGGAAATGCTGACTTGTTTTTGGTTTTCGTTCAAACTGACGCAGTGTTGTTCGCTTCATTCATCACCGGCCAAATTAGCTAGTAAGTTTACAATGTTGCCCGCCAAAGTACATTTTTACCCACATTTAGGGGGTTGGCAGGTGTCAATTTAAAGCAGAACACAGAAAACAGAAAATGCAGTTATAAAACGCTTGATTCCCAGTGTTGCTGTTTGCAGCGTTGTTGGGTGACGTGACCGTTTGAAGCGTTCTCGAGAACAACTCATCTGATGGTAAACGGTAAATGTACGGCATTTATAGAGCGCTTTTCTACCTTACCAGAAAAAGCGCTTTACATTTTGCCTCTCATTAGGTGTGAAATCACCTCCAGACCATAGTCCAAGGAGAGGACTAAAGGTTAAAAGACAAAAGTTGGTCGTCATTCTACATTTTCTCATTATTACCCAATTCCTTGTGCGGACCAAATGTGACAATGACTAATTTTACATGCACATAAAAATGGGTCCCTATTCAGAAAAAGACGATATTCCGACTAAGCTGTTTACGTGGTTAATGAAAGTGAATATTCCACTAATAGTCCCGTTTACATGTAGCCGTGCAAAATACGATTCTTTTTTAATATTCAAATTCCGAATATTGTCATGTTCTGAATAATAGTGGGATATTATTGTGCATGTAAACTCAGTGTTGGTCTCTTTTAATACTTTACGTCTTCCCTACCCTGTCTTTGTCACTCAGCCCCAAGCCCAGCGTTAACTCTTTACAAACAGCTCACAAGTTTATAGTTTGAATATATAGTTTCCTATTATAGTTTTTAATAACACGAAACGACGGCTTATTGATGTGTTGTTCACAACAATGACACATATAAAGAATATATGTCAGGCTACACACACACAATACTTGTTATTGGCTACATTCATTGTCTTTTTTTTGTGTACACAGGGTTCGTTGATGTTAAGATAAATGTATCAATGGGGTAAAAAAGGAAGCTTTTACACACTGTCCACTTGAAATACATTTCAGAGGATTTATTGGAAACAATGTTTCAGTACTAATGCTTTCTCTGACTGCATATGAGACCTTATTCCTCTCAGTTATTAAATTATTCAAAGTGTCTACTTCATCAAAATGTGTGACGTTTCATTTGCATCTTTCTCCGTAGATTAGATCACACTTTATTGCCCTCTTTCATTCCAATGAATATCAAATAGCGGGTGATTTACATTTCAAGTCTAGTCAATTTTATTTCAGTAGCCCAATATCACAAATTTATCTGAGAGGCTTTACAATCTGTACAGTATACGATTACCCTTCATCCTGAGACCCTCGATAAGTAAAAAACTCCCTAAAAAACCTTTCCCAGGACAGCCGATGGTCCAGCATGGAGAAGCCTGAGTGAACAAAGGACAAGGAGGCAGGCGTGTAAATATACTGGGGCCCGGGCAGACTGTCCTCCCCGGAAAAACGGCCACATAAGTTGTTTGTTCAAGCAATTACGACCTATATTTACGTTTATAGTGGCGGCGCCCTCTCGTGGAAATAGTAGACGGGAGCAAAGCAGGAAGTAAGGTGATGATATATAAGAGTGCCACCTTTCCCTGTAAGGAGGAAGGTTCGGATGTTGGATGGGTCAAACAGACGCAGGATTTTTACCCAGGAGGCCGAGGTCCGAGTCCCGTTTGAAATTAAAAGTAAACGGCGAGTTTTTTCAACTTTACCGAACAAACAGAGCTACGTCACGTTCCGCTTGACTTCTGACTTGCTTGACTTATAGCAGAGACTTGACTTGACTTGCTTGATTCTCACCACAGTAGTCTTGCATTGCCAGACCGTCCTTCACAGCGCCGCGGAGGAAGGTCTGGCTAGTCCACATAGCATTCCTGGATAGGAGATCCGGCTAAGTGTCATACGGAGCAACGGTGCCTCTGCAAAATAGCCTCGGGAAGGAACTTGTTTTGGTGGAACGTGTACGTTCAAAAGTAGTTTTAGTCGTGCAACAGAAAACTCAGATTGGACAGATAGTCTAGCTAGCTGTCTGGATTTACCCTGCAGAGATCTGAGGAGAAGTTAACCGCTGTCCTCATGAATCCACCAGAGTTAAGAACGCCAACACAAAGAAAGAGGAAGGTGAGGGACATCCGTCACCCGTTTTGAATGTTATCATTGGATTGAATGGGCGTTGACAATCCCGTAAATGAAACGTATTCGATTTAGACTACACCACAGTGACTTGAGACTTGCTTGTGACGTGCAGACCTGTGACTTTCACAAAGGTGGTGCAAGTCACGGAGACTCTCGGAAAGAAAGAGGACAAGGTGTTTCCCAAAGTGTTGAATTTGTCCTTAACCAACTGTCTATTACTACTGCACTGATTGTTCTTAGTGTCCAAAAAGCTACGTTCAGCGTTTTTACGAAGTTTGACTACCATCAACTAAAATACTCATTTAAATAACTAGCTGACGGTTATTCTGCCAGCTCATTGGCAAACTCACAAGTGGCAGCATGTGCAGTGACACCACCCTGGAGTCATTACATTACAAAATCAATCACATCTTAAACACTGAGTAGTGGGAATAGCAATTTATGTGTCTGAAGGGTATAATTACCACTGCAGCACATATAGATAAAAGTGACAGCAGGTTCAAACACGACAGAATTATATTTACATTCTGAGACATAGAAGACCACACAATTGGTTCTTTCTTTGAATATGAGGGGAAACTCCAACATCCCAGTGTCTTTGTTAGTTTGGAACCCAGTTCCTGACCTTTTCAGAGTTGCCTTTTTATTTTATTTCCTCTACCAAATAATTTCCTACTTTTCGTTTTGTGCATCTGGATGTGAGTCACGGTGACCTTTTCAGATACGTTGCCCACATGCCGACTGTTTGGTACCGTCTGGTTGACCATATGGAATGGAAAACCACATCTGACTTGGAAATGAGCCGTGAGATAACTTGCCTTTTGACTCTCAAATGTCTGTCGGTGGAGTAAAGCCTTGGGTCTCTGGAGAGGGGTTTTATTTCTTCTTCTTTTTTATCGCAATATCGTTGCTGAGCAATATGTTAATCTTGTTAACTGATTTTAAAGGTCCCATGGCATGAAAATTTCACTTTATGAGGTTTTTTAAAATTAACATGAGTTCCCCCAGCCTGCCTATAGAGAGCAAAGTGGCCTTGGCCCCCTCTCTCATCCTCAATAGCTACAGACACAGAAATGGCACATCCTAAGGAAAGCTCATTGTGGGACTGGCTCTAGTGGCTGTAATTCTGCACCAAGGCTGAATTTTGGGGAAGGGACTTCATATACAGTATTAGGGGACCACTAAGGTCTATATAAAAGAGACTTCAGATACAGTATTAGGGGACCACTAAGGCCTATATAAAAGAGACTTCAGATACAGTATTAGTGGACCACTAAGGTCTATATAAAAGAGACTTCAGATACAGTATTAGGGGACCACTAAGGCCTATATAAAAGAGACTTCAGATACAGTATTAGGGGACAACTAAGGCATATATAAAAGAGACTTCAGATACGGTATTAGGGGACCACTAAGGTCTATATAAAAGAGACTTCAGATACAGTATTAGGGGACCACTAAGGTCTATATAAAAGAGACTTCAGATACAGTATTAGGGGACAACTAAGGCCTATAGAAAAGAGACTTCAGATACAGTATTAGGGGACCACTAAGGTCTATATAAAAGAGACTTCAGATACAGTATTAGGGGACAACTAAGGCCTATAGAAAAGAGACTTCAGATACAGTATTAGGGGACCACTAAGGTCTATATAAAAGAGACTTCAGATACAGTATTAGGGGACAACTAAGGCCTATAGAAAAGAGACTTCAGATACTGTATTAGGGGACCACTAAGGTCTATATAAAAGAGACTTCAGATACAGTATTAGGGGAACACTAAGGTCTATATAAAAGAGACTTCAGATACAGTATTAGGGGAACACTAAGGTCTATATAAAAGAAACTTCAGATACAGTATTAGGGGACCACTAAGGTCTATATAAAAGAGACTTCAGATACAGTATTAGGGGACCACTAAGGTCTATATAAAAGCATCCAAAGAGCACCATGTCATGGGACCTTTAATTCAGTTTTGCTCTTAGTCTTTTAATAAGTCGCCCGGACGTGTTGTTACATTTTTCGAGAGGTGCACGTCAGGCTACGGCGTAGGGTCCGATGTAGGTTCGTGTCTCCACGTACCTACGTACGTAGCAACGGCGTAGATTTTACGCAGAAATATAAATCAAGCTTTACCCCCCGGTGTACTGCTACCAAAGCAGCATCTGTTCTGCCAGGCAATTCAGCGATATGGAGCAAACGATGAAGGTTTGTGTCTATGAAGAGATTGAAGTTTCCAATGTTATTCTTTGGCGGTCACACTTTGATTCTCTCTTGTCTCAGTAACAAAAAAGTATAAAACCATATCAGTTGTTGTTTGGCTTCAAGACAGAGAACAGCAGGCTTGGCACACATTCTGAGAAACATCTTCAGATTGTCTTTATCCTGTTTCATCATAGATCAACGTTACAAGAATTACAGTGTGTGTGTGTGTGTGTGTGTGTGTGACTTCTTGACTTTCCTGCGATGAACACCACATACAGTCTGTGAAATGCTGCTGGCCAACTGTATCACTTCACCCAACCTTGGTAGTTATGATCGTGAGGTGCTGTTTGATGGGAAAAGCCGGTTCTCTCTCTGTCCCTTTTGTGCAGGCTTGTTTTTTCAGCACGGTGTTGGTTTTCAACCTCTTTCAGCTCGGTCACTGTGGGATACTGTATAACAGAATCGAAACCCAGCACTTTACCTGGGATAAAGACCCGAGAGATTCAACAATCCAACGTCCAGGGAAAGTGTTTTGCTTCTGTTGCTGTGTGTGGGTTATTAATTCAACATAATGACATGTTGACTGCAGTAAACGGTTCTCTTGGGTGTAAAATATAACCCTGAAGATATGTTTCAGCAAGAAATATGGATTAGGACTAAACATCATAGAAACTTGAAATGAAATAGATCCATCCTTGGATGAAACAAACAACATACTGATCATTGTTTACCCATAATTATACAGGCCGCCAGGCCAATTGGAACCCCCGCCAGGCCAGAAAAATCTTTTTTAATGCCAAAAATATTTTTACATTGTATTGGCTAAAGTGTTAAGAAGCTGGTTCTTCATAAGCCTTTAGCTTAGCATCAACTCTACATCCGCGGCACGACCTCTTCATCTCAGCAGGACGTGTGTGCACTCTTTTTCCCAGATTTCCCCACAACAGTATTAATCTTCTATGCACAGAATAAACACTAAAGATGAAACTAACAAAACACACTTAATATGCTAACAGTGCAGCGCTACAAAGATAGCCTCAATGTTTTTTTCTTTTCTCTTTGACCTTTTCCTGTCCAGCTTTTTGCTTTTTCGGTTCTTTATGTGTTTCATTTGTATTTTGGATTCAAAGTCTGCTCTTTCTTTCTTAATTTTAATTATTTCTGGACGGATCGACTTGGGGTTTGGGGAGAGGTGATGACAGTCGCTACCACTGCACCTGCCCTGCTTTTAAGGTAGCCTGACAATTTTGGGACCGTGTAACGCCTAATCAGATCAGGCTGTTGCACGTCAAGGGGGTCGCTGCCGACAGGTCAGTTTTGATTTCCCACAATTGCTTTCTCACTTTGATGGTTGTGTGGCCTTGTGGCCTGTCTGGCCTTTGTCAGAATTGCAATCATTTCTTCCTTTCAGCAGCATGTACAATAATTCCTTGTCATGCACTTTATCTTGGATGCCATGGACTGCTCACTTTCGTGAAACCTCTTTAAATGACGTGCACTGAATGGATCCCATTGTGTGTGCATGTGTTCTGTGGAGGGAGCAGTCAGGTGGGGAGGGTGGAAGAAAGTCATTGTGTTCATTTGCCTTTGACTATTGGCCCGTAACAACTAAATCCCTTAAGCGTGTGAGTGTGCGCACGCGTGTGTGTGTGTGTGTGTGCGCATGTCTCCCTCACATCTCTATCTTAGTTTATGTAGTAAAGCAGCCACTTCTACAGAGGACAGAGTGTGTAACAAACTAGTCACAACAGCACCCGGCAGTCCAAACCACAAGCTGAAACACAGAGCAGAAGCAGGCCGACTCACCCTCTGAACACACTCTAAATGCGTTATTCAGCAGCCGTTGTAGCTGTGTAGGTGTGTCACAATACCCACAATTATGACTCAGTTACAATACCTTGCCGAAATATCACTGATGCTAAAACAGGCTACCATGGCCACAGTACACTCGAATGAAGATAACTCTTCACACTATGTCGCATGAATTTTTAAAGTCGACTCTGATGTGATAAAAGCCAAGTTGACTTTGACTAGTCGCTGATGACGTCATTGACATTTTATTTCACTCATTAGCCTATTGAAATCACAGGTGTAGGGATTCGCGCATCTCCTTGATAGCCAGTCAATCAAAAGTTCGCCGTAAACAAACACCCCAGTGTAAAGTCTAGGCCGTTAAGGGTAGCGCGACTCATACCTCCTACTGTATGTTGGGCTCCGTGCTGTATTCCAGTGATCCGATGCTCGACAGCCTGTAACGTTAGCATTAGCACTCAGCTCCTGCATGTCTTTACACAAACAGCTGACTGCAAACATCCTTTAGTGTAGTTTAGTAGTGTAGTAGCTGGATACATGGTTAAACCTCATTGGCTCTTACCAGTGTATCTCCATGTGTACTTCGTCAACAGCAATCCCACCAATCGGTCCCAAAACGTCCCAGTTAGAGAGAAAACGCCCTAAACATATTCTTTGTGAATCTTTACAATCATTCCCCGAAAGAACCAAGCAGGACTGCCTTGTTGCACCATACAAATTTTCTTAAAAACTTGCCATTTTCAGCGTGTAGCTTACTAGCTCAAAGTTTGTTGTTGTTTCGTGTTGCGAAGGGATTTTGAGAATGGCAACACACAGAGAGAAGAAAGTGAGGGACAAAGCCTCATCACATCCGGATGTCATGAGGAAATGTATCTCTGAAATCTACTTCCGTTGATCCAGACTACGTTGCCCCACTGAGAGAATGCAGCGCTGCGTCATATTGGAGTCACTGTCACAACATTGAGTTTGAAGGTTTTATTAAATTCTAAATTTCCTGTTCTAAGAGACCCTTCACGGTCTGTTGACAGCTGCTTGGAACATAGTAGTTTGAATAACTGGGCAAAATGCAGCATGCCGACCGTGACAATACCACTTTACATACCAGCTACAGCCCCAAACACCTTCTCCTTGTGTCCAGGTGGAGTTGTGTATATGCGGGTTTGGTGGCAACAGCAACGTGCTCAGACCTGCAGCTCATCTGACCGCCAAACTTTCTGAAACAGATCTGAACACGTCCTCCAGCTGGCCCACAACTAACCCTGACTCACTCCCCCACCCCTCATCACACACACATTGTTCAGTCTTTAGCAGGGCGCGCGGATCGCATACACAACCTGAAGTCTTTTGACTTTTGAGAGCTGATTTAAAGGAGCCTTTCAAAGCTAAAAGGTAAATGTTTTCAGGTTTTTATCCCCTCTTTATTTGGCTTCGGTGAGTGATGGCGGAAGGCGGCGAGGTAGGCAAACAAAGGAAGTTTAGGTAGGAGAGGTGAAGTGAGTCTGAGGCATGGTGCAACATGCCGGTAGCTGTCATGCAGCATTGTGCGTAGACTGGAAGTTGTGTTTCAAACTAGAGCAAATGAATGTGTTGAAATGCTTTAAAAGCTTTACATGAACATCTGAAATCCTTTTAATTACAAAGTTACATTTCTGTTTTATGCTTCTCTCCACACATAAACCAATGTTCCCATCTCCCCTTTATTTATTTAATCTATTTATTTATTTATCTATTTATTTTCTAGGGCTGCTATCTTAACTGTTCTCTATTTGGAATGTGCAATACCTCTTTAATGTAATGTGCAATATCGCTGCATATGTAAATATGTTCATTAAGGTTGCAATTTCACTTCCTGCTCGTATTTAACTTGCCTTTTTAAATTTAAATTGTTTCTTACATTGTTAGTGTTTGTTTTGTTTGTGTTTTAAAAAAAAATATTTAATATAAAATAATAATTTAATTATCAGAGAGTACCAACGCAATTTCGATGTGAAAATGGCAGACAGTAGTGCAATGACATGAAAGCCTCTTATGTCTTATTCCATCATCTCTTTCTCTGTGTGCAGTTTTGTGTCAGTTCGCTGCTGCCTCCAGGTATCATTTTCCGACAGCTATCTGAATCATTTATTATGTGTGACTTGTGCTGTGACATTCAAATATAGCAGCATCGCTGACGGATTCTGAGGTCATGTGAAGTTTGAGAGAGCCCAAAGGGGGAACGTTTTCCATCCTCATTTCTAAACCAATCATTACACGTCGTTAACATTGTAAAACAGTCGCAGTTTAGTTAGGTTTAGGCTTCCGGTTACGCACGTGGCGCAGAACGTGACGTAGCTCCGTTTGTTCTGTAAAGTTGAAAAAAAACTCGCTGTTTACTTTTATTTTCAATGCGACATGAATCCCGGTCTCCTGGCTGAAGGTCCTGTGTTTGTTTGACCCATCCACGACCCCCAACCTTCTTATACTTCGTCACCTTACTTCTTGCTTTGCTCCACTAATAATTACTACGGCCACCAGAGGGCGCCGTCACTATAAACATTAATATAAGTCGTAACTGCCGCTTGAACAAACGACTTATGGGAGTTTTTTGGGGGAGGACAGTCTACAATGTTGAGCTGCTTTAAGCTGCAATTTTTCTAAAGGCCACTAGATGCTGGCTCCATTTATACTCTGACTGTACTGAAGCGCAGTTATGTAAAGAGATGGTTCCCGATACTGATTCCAAAACCTGAACTTACGTATCAGCCGATACCGAGTACTGATCCGATACCAGTGTGTCGTATATTTTATTATGTTTTAACAGCTGTATACTACTATCCCTGTATGGATGTGATATGATGTATAACAGCTGTATACTACTATCCCTGTTTGGATGTGATATGATGTATAACAGCTGTATACTACTATATGATATGATATGATTTCCATCTTCATTGTACGATCTGGCTCAGGTTAAACTCTTTGTGAAACATGAACAAACAAAAACACTGAATACCACTGAATTTTCTTTTATTCTCCAGTTGACAGTTAGTCATAACGGAAAAAGAACATAAATAAACTACTTTACAGTAGATTTTCTTCGGGGCTAAATTACGTGGTATCAGATTGGTGCAGTACTCTCCGATACCGATACCAGCATTTTAGGCAGTATCGGAGGCTTTTCCGATACTGGTATCGGTATCGGAACATCTCTAGTTCATACACAGCACACACAACACTTGCTAATAACCATATTCATAATGGACTAATCACATCAAGCTATTAAATCACCACTAGTGCACTTTTCCCGCTTCGGTCCCCCTACAGGTTGGAAGCGGAATTGTCCATTACATTACATTATGCAAGTTTGCCAGATCAGGTAGCGGATCTGTAGTTTGAATGTGACATAATGAGACATTAGAACAGCGGTAATGGACAGTTCCACTTCCAACCTGTTGGGGGACCGAAGCGGGAAAAGTACTATAGTGTTGCTTTAATGAGACCAATGGTAACAGGGACAACTGAGCTCTTAAATCTTTTAGGCCATGATCACAGCACTGGCAGCTTTTTTTAAGCTGCCAGTGTCTGTTTACATCATAATCCTATGAGTGCGGAGACCTGATCTATACTACTTTGGCTGAAACAACGATCCGACAATAAGTTGTCTGGATAAAATGTATCATTTTAACTTATTTTTATTTTAAGTGAGTGACCCAAACCTGCAGATAAAAGAGAAAGTTAAAGCTCTGGGCAGAAAACTGCATGGATGTGAAGTGAAGAAAATGTTTCACTCATGTTGTATATCTCTGTCTGTCTCCTCTGCTGTAGGTGACTGGAGTAGCGTGGCCTGCCTGGGATTATGGTATGGTTTTTTTTTTTTTTGAATGATGTCATTCATCATAATCTGGTCTTTACAAACATAAAAGACTAGGAGTCCCTTCGGCCCCTGCAGCTTCTCAACAGCAATTAAACGTGTCATTTGAAGATCTTTTCTGGAATGCATCTGGGAATTTTTATCAAAGACTTTCTTCTGTGACTCAAATCACCCTTGGATATTGGATTCCATTGCAGTTTTTAAATCTTTTGCCTTGCGAATATTTGACTCAGGATTGGTGTGACAGCTTGGCAGCTTTAGACAGGAATCAGTCATTGCAATCTTGACTGCCCTTGCCCCTTTTAATTTTCAGCTTCCCTCCAACACTGAAGTTCAATTAAAGGAACCTCTCAGCTACACTTGGTCCTTAGTCTCAGGTTAACTTCTTCAAGCGATTTAATCGAACATTTTTGCCAATCAGATACAATATTTCTTGAAGTCCATTTCTGGGTTTCTTCTGATTTGGATTGTCACAATTTCTAAAGGCACTGACAGGCAGACCCTTTTGGGTGTGAGGTCAGCGACTACACCTTGGAAATCCGACAACACTGTGTGATCCGCCCAACCTGTCTGTTACCCATCAGCACTCATGGAATCTGTGGCAGCTAGAATGGCCATGGTGACGGACTCCCCCAACCTGTCGCTGAGGTCGAGGACTACCGTGACAACAGACGGCGACTCTTTCGTGAGCACTGCCAGCCTTCCCTGCAGCCACTTCCTGTCTGCCGGTGTCATCAATGTTGGTAAGTGTTTGCTTCTGTGACCTGTGAAAAGCCTCTGCATGTTGAACAGTGCTTGTGTCGCTAATGAAGAATGACAATGTGCCTGCAATCTTCCCGTAGGTGTGAATTAATGTGTTGGGTCTCATGTTGTGGTGAGTTGTCTCTGGTCTCTGCTGATAAGCTTCATACTGTTGGTTGTTTTGTATGCTGAAAACAATATGCACTTTGGCATGCCTTTATTTCAATATGTAAAGAATGGAGAAGCCGATTATCTAACGGATTAACATGAAATAGACTTTGGCAAAGACTTCATGTTTTTTCTTTTTTTAATATAGCGGTCTGGAGTCTGATAGAGATGTTTTAGAGGTCATGGGCTGGAGGCTCCAGGGTTCAGGAAGAGCTGATTGTTTTAAGAAAGGACTGGTTAGTGATCGGATCACAGTCTCTTCATCTCTGAAGTGTCTTGGGTGGATTGATATGAAAAAATGTATTCATGTAACCAAGACACATTAGAGAGGGACTCTCAGTTGCAGAATTCTTTTAAATCAGAAAAGGAATCTGATGTTGAGAAGGTGGAAATGCATCCGTCTCTCCAAATCACGTACATAGTCTTTAATTCTGGTGTAACTCTATGATCTATTATCCTTCTGGATCAGTGAAAGAACATTTCCAGGATAATTGCCTGACATCCTGGAAGCTGCGGGAGATGGCTGGATGTAAGCGTGGCTGAGCAGCAGCAGCAGGCAGGCAGGCAGAGATCCTGCAGCATAGAGAAACAGAGTTAGAGATGAACCAGAACAAAGACACAAGAAGTAACTTAAATACACAATTCAAATAGGTCTGGAGACCTGATCTATACTACTTTGGCTGAAACAACGATCTGGCAATAAGTAGTCTGGATAAACTGAAGTACATTTACAGGAAAAATCCTGACATTGATGTCCCTCACCTTCTGCTATCTATGTGTTGCTGTTCTCAAACTCTATTCCCTTCGGGAAACATCAATAACCTTCGAGCTAGCGAGCTACACGCTGAAAATGGCAACTTTAGGAAATTTGGATGGAGCAACAAGGCAGGTCTGCTTGGTTTTTTCACGTAATGATTGTAAAGATTTACAAAGAATATGTTTAGGGCATTTCCTCTCTAACTGGGACGTTTTGGGACCGATTGGTGGGATTGCTGTTGACGAAATACACACGGAGATACACTGGTAAGAGCCAATGAGGTTTAACCATGTATCAGCTAATTTAAATTTCTCAAGTTACTGGATTGTGTGAACAGTTCACTTCATTTAAGATTTCATGTGGCATTCGCTTTTGTGGGGTGCAAATGTTCCACCAGAACAAGTTCCTTCCTGAGATTATTTAGTATTCAGTTAAGTAACCCCAAATTATAAAGGAACACATGTAGTTTGCCAGTTTGTTGTTAATAGTGTCATTATGGAATAAAATCACATCAGATTTATTACTCCATCTTCCCTGAAATGTTTCTTTGCCCGGACTTTAATCAAGCAAAAGAATGTTTTAATGCCACGAGTAGCCTAGAAATCTAGACACACCCTAGCAGCAGCAAATGTAATTTGCAGCCAGGGGGGTGTAGGCACTCTCCTTTGGCTTGCGAGCTGGAAAAACCAAACTCTAGTCAGGCCAATCACATCGTGTATAGAGTCGGTGGGCGGGGCTTATGGCTGCTGCTGCTGTTGGGAACAGTGGTCTTCTGGAAGACTTGGAGTTCAGCTTTTCTTTAAGAAAAGAAAAAAGAACGGCACTGAAGTCATTCTTAAAAAAGGAAGATGTGTTCGGAGTTTTGCAGACCGGATACGGCAAAAGTTTCATCTATCTACAGTACCAGCGTTGCTCTGGTTGGTTGTATCGCTATCCTATTGCATGCAGAGAGAATTTGAGAGACAACCGTTTATCCCGCCCCTCGGATTGAGCCCTGCCAATGGTGAGTTCACAGACCCAACATCTTGATGTGGGTCTGGCTTGTCAGGCTAGCCGCAGAGTTGAATACAGCATAAATAATGAAATACTAACTGTCTGCAAAGGTCAGGTAGCAGTGTCTCTGTTTCTGATCAAGCTGATTTTGCTCTGCAGAACTGGAGAAAGCTTCTCGAGTGGCCTGGCTTTATTTGTCTGCATGGCTGAAAAGGACACAGATGTCATTCATCAGCAGAGACTTTTTGTTCAATATTAGTAACATTCGACACATAGGCCTTCTGTGACTGACAAAATCTAACTTAACTTTCAGCTCTGACAAACGCAGCAGCATCCACATGTCCCTGGCAGAGTTTATGGTCTTTAATTGGCACACATACCATACGATATGATACAATACGATACAACTTTTATTGTCAGCCAGGGCTAAAATTCTTTTTGCATCCCTGGGTAGCTCATATAAAAAACATGTGTTTTGTCCAACTGGCCTGCAGAGTTTTGAAATTAAAAGTTCAGAATTTCAGCACCTGCTGGCCTTGAGTCTGTGCAGTCAGTGATAACAATCTCATTTACAAAGATATACATAAGCCTTACGTCATTTTACATTTTCTCAATCCTAATTTGACAATTCTTGTATATCTAGAGTGAACAGTGCTCCAAAATAAATAAGACATTTTATAAAAATAAATAAATCTTTTATTATTTTCTATTCACTGTTTAAGCAATAAATATTTCACACCGAAATAAAAAAAAATTAAAAAAAAACAGTTTATATAACTTCTGAAGCTTCCTTTCTCGACCCTTTCTGAACACTCTAATAGTATAACATTTATTCACCCATTTATACAATAAATAAAAAAAAAATCAATATAAAACTAACTTGAAATAAATGTATACAGAAACATAAAAAATACATATATTATTAATTATTTCAGGTAGAGATTTGATTGGCTCCATGAATGGTTAAAATACCTGTTGTGTGTCGCGTTGCACTTGTCAATACTGAGGTTCTGACAAGGCAGCTGTATTTATGCCTTTGCGACGGCAAAAACTGTGGTGGAGGCGTTCTAATTTCAGGTTGTCCGTCCCAACCCGTTCTCTTTGCCAACTCGTCAAACACTGACGCTTCGCCAGAGTCCCTCAGCGTCAGATATCAACGCAAAAATCACCCTTTAGTGTCTGTATGGAACGCACCGAGCAGAGCAGCAGCTGTAAGATGACGTAGTATTAAGAGAGACAACGGTGAGTAGTAAAAACGACCAAAAATCCACGTAGTGAGGTTGGTGGAGGTTGGGGATGGAACAAACAATACAGGACTTTCACCCAGTAAAACCGGGGTACATGTCCAGTTCTTGTCCCGCGTGTCACTGAAACGTACATTTTTTTAAATGATGCCAGAGCGTCAAAAAGTGAAGCAAAGAGTCTCCTGACCAAGTGCAAATTAGTTGAAAGCCCCATTGCATCTGACTGAGACGCCAAAGGAGACTTTTTGCGTTGGTAACAAACACCAAAGGCACCTCACCAAGCGTCGCTTGGTGAGGTGTGAGAATGTGTTGTCCTTCCATATGTCCGTACGGCCGTCTGTCCAGTTCTTGTGAACGCGATATCTCAGGAACTCCTGGAGGCAAATTTCTTAAAAATTGGAAAAAAACATCCACTTGGACATTGGTGAGGATGAAGTGATTAGACTTAGGAGGACAAATGGCAAGGTGTGACCTCACTAAACGCGTTTAGGCCATCACTCAAGAATTCCTACGCTACACAAATAATAACTTTTTTATCCAAAAGGTCAAAGGTTAACTTCACTCTGGTATCAAATGTTCTGCAAAAACACTTTTCTGGCAGACCATTAGTAATGAGTTGGTTACTCTAATCTTGGAACTAGGGCTGGGCAATATGGAGATAATCAAATATCACAATATTTTTGACCAAATACCTCGATATCGATACCGCAACGATATTGTAGTGTTACCTATTGGTGCTTTCACAAAATATTTACACAATGAGATATTTGATAAATTATCATCTGCAATGTGGATATAATGACTAAGTGGGTAAAGGCAAATAATAGAACAGTTACAACAGTCTGGTAAGTTTAGAAAATGACATTACTGTAATGCATGGCATAAGTGTCTTTTCCTGGTTTTAAAGGCTTAAAACCAGGAAAAGACAACACTTATGCCATATTACAATATTACGATATCCAAAATCTAAGACGATATCTAGTCTCATATCACGATATCGATATAATATTGATATATTGCCCAGTTCTACTTGGCACTGTGCTGATTGTTTAGATCTTTTGTGCTGCTGGGATGAAGATGTGTTTGAAGCATCCATGTTTTGCTAAAGACTACACTTAATATATATTCTTAAACTGCTTCAAAGTCTTCACTACATACGGTATATTACCTCTGGACAGACATGGATGTAAACTTCAACTTGGCTGGTTGGTGGAGGCATACAACCGCAGGGCGGTGAGTGTAGTTTAACGTTAATTGTTGTTGCCACAGATGAATAGAAGAGCGCTAAGCTCAAACTGAGTCAAGTAATTGGAGTCGATGTCTGGTCAGTAATTGGTCAGTTATTTGTTCTCCTGCGGTGATAAACACAATTAGCTCAAATAGGTATTGATTGGGACTAATGCACACCAGTCAAGCAAAGACCGATGGACTTCTGAAGGAATCGAGAGGTCTGGAGATTTCATGTAACATTTTCTCTCATTTGATTTAGTAGCTCTCCAGTCATCATTGCGCTCTCAAATTAGTTAAATCCTCTTCTCAAATTACTTAATTTGTGCACATAAAAGATCTCAAATGAAAGAAATGGATGCTGGATGAAGTACAAACTTGAAATCTGTCAGGCCACGGACAATCCCATGTAAGCTAGCTGCTTGCGTTCAATGCAACTTGATTTGATTCACAGATGCCAGAGTCGGCTGCTGTGCAGAGAACTTTCAACTCCCTGCCATTCATCTGCTCTCAGCTTTAATCGTCCAGATGTGCACTTTTTCAGGATGATGCCTTTGCATCGTTGACCTTTATAAGCCTTAACACATCGGGCCCAAATTGGAATTTTGATCGTATCGATACCAAATTTTTGCAGTATCGCACACCACTAGTCTTTGGCGCTTCCATAAAGCCCAGTTCAGATGAAAGATTCATGACGCGACGAGTTGAAATTTGCAACTTCTTGCAACGTGCCGGTCTGTGGTGTATCATCTCCATTGACTCTTTGTACTTCCGTTCTAACTTCCGACTTTCAGGCTTTTTTGTAGCTGGATATGTCATTTGTTCCGTCTAAATATGAACATGGATAACGTTAGTGATAGTGAGATGATCGTTACCTTTACATTTCTAGTGATGAATCGGTGAAAACACATTTTATTTCCCTGATTCTGTGCTTTGTTCTAGCGCCGCTGGGCCCTCCCTCTCTTCAGTCACTCTCTAGGTCGCTTGATTATATAGAGCTCCGGGCGTCACGTGACTTGACTATTTACGCCGCCATTTTGGCAGGAAAGTAGTGGCAAAAATGAATGGCGCCAGCACAGCAGCTATCCACCATGTTGAATCAAGGCGTTTATTGAAAAAGGCAGCAAATTACAATAGGAGCAACTAGCTAGTAACGTAGCTAACTCGTAATGACCCTGGCTCAGTTCCGACTCTGGCACTCAGCTCCACACTTTCCTGCCAAAATGGAGGTGTTTTGATATTGACTGGTGCATGCTGGGATTGCGTGACGTCAACTGCCGGAGCTCTATAACATTACCGTGTTTTAAGGCCGTCGTTAATGCTCCGTCTATAATTTATAGCTGACTTTACCAGCTGACTTCTCTATTGGCTGTTAAAACAGGTGACATCTTTTACGTTCTAAAAACCAGCCTCTGGAGACTCGACACCATCAGCTGGTTTGAGACGGGCTGCTTCAGACCCCTGAAACCTTTCTCTGCAACGCTCCGAAACACAAATCTTTGGTCTGAACTGGGCTTAAGAGGGTTTAGCAGCATTTTAACAGCTATAATCATAAAAAAGAGCAATGTGGTTATTTTATTAAATGTATGTTTCCCTTCCTATACATGTCTGCAGGTATTTTGAGCTAGAAGTTAAAAGTTAATGTTCCAGGTAGTACTTAGCTGGACTAAAAACAAAGTAACTAAGTAAGTAAAGTTTGCGAGGAGCGATTGTTTCAAAAAGCTCTGTCACCTTTAGTTTTCAGCTACGCGGGAACAGCCAGTAAGTAAAGCCGATCTCTCATAGCCTAGAAATCTAGACGCACCCTAGCGGCAGCAAAATTAATTTGCAGCCAGGGGGGTCTAGGCACACTCCGTTGACTTGCGAGCTGGAAAAACCAAACTCTGGTCAGGCCAATTACATCGTGCATAGAGTCGGTGGGCGGGGCTTATGACTGCTGCTGCTGCTGGGAACAGTGGTCTTCTGGAAGACTTGGAGTTAAGCTTTTCTTTGAGAAAAGAACAAAGAACGGCACAGAAATCATTCTTAAAAAAGGAAGATGTGTTCGGAGTTTTGCCGACCGGATACGGCAAAAGTTTCATCTATCAACTAGCTTCGCTACCTTCTTCGTTGCTCTGATTGGCTGGAGCGCTATCTTATTATGTGCAGAGGGAATTTGAAAGACAACCGTTTATCCCGCCCCTTGGATTGAGCTCCGTCAATGGTGAGTTCCCAGCTTGTCAGGCTAGGTCTCTCAGCCAGATGGAGGGAATGAATGTGTGTGAATGAATGTGTGTGAATGATGGATGGGAGAGGAGTCTGCAGGTGTTCGAAGTGGGCTGGAAAACAGTTGCTGTGTGAGCCTAAAGCCCTGATGCTGCCTTCAGATGCAATTAGGAGCCATCTGCTAAGTCCCAGGCTGGATGGAGGGCTGTCAATCAAAGTGCTGTGTGTGTGTGTGTGTGTGTGTGTGTGTGTGTGTGTGTGTGTATTGGGAGGGTAATATCGACAGATAAAGACAATTGCAGTAAGTAAATGCTGCAGCTGTGTATTGATTCCCAAAGATGACAGCCAATGTATAGCACACATGGAGGAAACATTGAGGTTTTTAACCAATAATATGGCAAACAATTTAAATTTTTAAAATGAAGTCAAGCAGCATTGAGAATCATTTGCCACAGTTATCGGCTCATTTCTCCCTTCATAAGAGACGTGAAGGCAAGTGTCTGGTTAAAGGGGTTTAATGTTCCTAGGCAGCAAGAGCTGGCTGCAAAAAGCGATCTCCGTGCGTGCACGGAGGTGGTCATCTAACTCTAACAAACTATAATGACCTCATCCACATTATTGAAATAATTTAAATATTGAGCCATGGCAAGGACAATCCTTCAGATACCAGGAGCCTATCATTTCTGTGGCCTAGTCCGAAACAACGGACTCCCTGAACGCCTTGACCTCGACTCGCGTTCCACTCTCCACACCGCCGTCTTCGGAAGAAAAGTCACATCCTGAGATCGTAAATAAATAAATAAATTTAAAAAATCACTTTTAGTGGACAAAATGCAAGGCTGCACAATTGCCCCGTTAGGTTACAGTGCAGCTCGGTTTGTGCCGGCCTGTCACTGCAATCTCGCTCAATACTGGACCAATTTCAAAGAGTTTTGGTCACATCAGTCTATTAGACACAAATGCATGAGGAAATGGGGTCCAGGTTGAAAAAGGTAGTTACCCTTTAAAGTGCTCATATTATGCTTTTTTAAATTGTGTTATATATCTTTTTTGTGCATGTAATAGGTTTACAAAGTGAAAAAGCCCAAAGTCCCCCCCAAAGGGACTTCCAACAGAAAACACTGTTCACAAACTGCTCCAAACTGCTCTATTGTAGTCCAGCCTTTACTTCAGAGACAAGACATGTTATAATGCTCGCCTAGCTGCTAGCATGGCACGCCCTCATACTCTGCTTCTGACTGGCTAGTAGTCCTTATCTAGCTACTGTCAGGGCACGCCCTCATACTCTGCTTCTGACTGGCTAGTAGTCCTTACCTAGGTACTGCACATGTGCGACTCCCAACAAAGATGGAACAGAAGTGAGATGCCTCACTCTGTAGCTAAAACAGAGAGCTCAACACACAGGGTGAAAAGAGGAGCTGCAGCAATGAGCAGTACAACAAAAATATGGTGTTTTTTGAAAATGAAACCATGTAAACCTATTCTGATATAACCTCTAAATACAAGTATGAATCTGAAAATGAGCATAATATGAGCACTTTAACTTAAATTAAATCAAATCAATCATTCTGATGAAACACACAGATGACAGTACAGTATGTTTCATTGTCATTTAAACAACACGTTTCCATATCACATCTCGTGTAATGTAAATATTCCTTGACTAATATGTGTGATAATTACAATAATTTATTAGTTACATGTGCAAAACCTGACATTATTGTAGTCTGACATGTTTTAGCCACGTTTTATTCACTGCTGCTATTTATGTTCACACTGTACTCCAATAGCATTTGTAAAATCCATTGAATAGCGACATCTTTTTATTTATTGCACTTTAGCTATGTTACTTTATATACTTATTGACTTATTTTTTCCTTATTCTTATTTTTGCCTTAAATGTGACCAACTGCAACTTAACAATTACCCCGAGGGGATCAATAAAGTATTTTGATTCTTATTCTGCAATGAAGGGGAGCGGAGATCTGGCTTTCACTCTCACGTTTTCCATTTTTTACTCAGGTTTATATGATTGTTTCTTTTCTGCTTCCTGTATTCTGGTACAAAAGTACAGTATTGATTTTCTGATGTTAGTGGAAGCACAATGATAAATTCCCCTTCAGCTGCTATCTGATGATTTTTTTTATTGCAGAGCAACAATATAATCTCCAAACTGCGTCCATACAGAAATCCACAATGGTGCGGGACGACTTTAATGTCTGTAATTTATTTTGGGATTGTCATATAGGCAGGCAGAGAATAAATCCTCTTCAATCTTTTTTCCCCACATTTTTCCACTGGAGTTTTTTTTTGTTAAAATCCATCTTTGTGACAAGAGTGCATGGCATAAAGCTCATTGCTATATTTATCAAAACTAATGCAGATATGCAAAAACCGCGACTGCGTTGATATCAGTGTCTTATGAAGATCATAAACCGGAGCTGAGAAAACACCATTTCATTCATAATCACTGTACCGAGCATGGAGCTGTAAAAATGAAGGCTTTATTTGCACAGCTGTTTGCATGTTTATTGCACTACTAATCAACATAGCACACATGATTAATTAGGAGCTGGAACTAGTGTAATTATGACCTGCGTTTTTCCATTTTCTGTTAGTTAATTTGACTTAAAAAGATGTTACTGCCAAATAAAAGATATTGAACATCTGAATGTATCTACAAACAAACATATGTTGTGTGAATATGAAAGCCTGGGGCACGGTGGGTTGAACACCCTGTTCACTCCACTCCCGTTTCAGTTTTTTTTCAAACTACCACATTTGTCATAATTTTTTAAAGTAAAAAAAAAAAAAAAAAAAAGTCTCAACATGAATCCAACATATTAGGAAGCCTATTTGTGAAAAAATAAAAATAAAATTGATGATAGGTAAGGAAATCAATAAGGTAGCCATCACGCCCACCAGAGAATGGACCCACAAATGCACGACTCAGGCGAGTAAAGTAGCCTACAATGGTTTTATTAGCAAGCTAATAAGAACTCACACGCAACAGGGTCCAGTAAACGACAGGCAAAGGGAAATCCGGGAAGACAAGAACTCAGGAATACAGGACACAGGGGAAACCCGCTCGAAGGCTGAACGCATGGAAACAGACGATCTCGCAAAGGAGTAAAGGACAGACTGAACTTAAATACACAAGACAGGGGAGACAACGAGACACAGGTGCAACACATAGGGGTGGGGACAGCTAATCACACAGGCGGGAAAGCAGAAGACAGGAAGTTAAACAAGACATAACATGGGAGAGCAGAAAAACTACAAAATAAAACAGGAAACTAAACAGAAAACATGAAACAATCGTGACAGTAGCCATCCACAGATCCAGTTAATCCTAATCGGTATTTTCCACCGGGCGTGTCTGCGCTTCGTTCCAGAGGCGCCGTGGCCCCAAGCGAGCGATCAAGTCATTGCTTGATATTCCACCAGCCCAGAAGCTCCCAGAAGCGTGCGTGAAGCGGGTCGCCAAACGCCAGAAAAGAGAAGGCATGGAGTTTTAACTGTAGGAGTGTTTGGAGTGGAAGTTAGATACTAGCTTAATAAACACGTGATTGTTCTGTAAAGTACTTGTAGAGACAATATAATCGGCAAGTCGGGCAGCAGGACGCTTCGCTGCTGAGACGCTCCCGGTGTGGTATGACAACCCGGTCTCACGCAAGGTCCTGAAATAGTCACGTTATTTAGATTTATTGATACGTTTACAGGTCACGATTTTGACGTTTATTTCGTGTACACGTCACAAATTTTGAACGTGTACAGGTCACAATTTTCGAACCTGCTCAATGGGGAAACGAAACGCCACACACCGGCCACAACAACGGGACGGGCCGCCACTCATGGAACGCGAGTTCTGAGACGTGTCCTGTCCACGACTCAATAGATTCAATAACGTGACCATATCACGAACTGCCAAGAGACCGGGCTGGGAATGGCGTGTGATGGAGGACGGAACAAAACTGGAACGCAGGCAGAACGCAGCATTTTCCAACCAGTAGAAAATGGCTGTAAAACATTACGCTGCAACATGTATTTTTAACATTATAACATAATTGATAAAATCATGCCAACAAATACTTTAATAGCTTAGTATTCTATGCACTAAAAAGGTATGTATAAAGGCTTTAGGCCGCCCACGTTATATTAGGCATACCTTGATATGCAACTTAATTTTATACAATATATGTAGTAGGGGGTCCCTGCTCCATCTCACTCTCAGTTAATGGGTCCTTAGATTAAAACACTTTGAAGACCGGTACACTCAACCGGAGGGGGGCAGTGCAGCACCCTCCTATTTACACTCTGCTTTATTCAGAACCACTCAACATCATTTTCTGCTGAAGACAGACGGAGCCTTAATTAAGTCATTGTCCTGGCATCAGACTCCTCGTAATGGAAAGCTGATTTCATGAGGGATGCCTTCCATTCGTCTCTCTCTCTCTCGTGTTTCCTCTGTTTAATCGAAGTGAAGGGCTCCAGGGTTAATGAGCCCATTTCCTCGCTACTTGACCTGGACTGAGAGGGTTTTAGGAAGCCATTCCCCTTCTAGTAATGGTTGATTTGGTGATACTGAAATATGGAATTGTGTTAAAATGTAGATCTGGATTGATAAAGATGGAAATCAGAGGACAAAGAGGAAAGGGTTTTGGTGTTTCTATGCCTGGGTTTTTCTTTAGACAATGACTTGTAATGGTATAGCAGCTCATGGGTTAAATAAATACGGCTTCTTTTGAAAGGGTAGGGGCTTAAAAGGTTAGGAAACAGAATAGATCGGATGAATTAAATGAATACAAAAACCATTCAGTTACCTACATTGCAAGATCAATGGACTTAAGGCTTGATAAAAGAGAATATCCTGGCGTTCTTATTGTATCTAGTCTCGCATAGCCAGACCTTACTCCACAATCTTGGGCGGCGCTAAGCTCCGGACGCAGCGACGATGACTCTGCTAATTAGTCTCAGGAAGGAACTTGTTTTGGTGGAACATTTGCACCCTGCTGAAGAAATCGCCACATACAATATTAAATGAAGTTAACTGTTTACACAATACAGTAACATGAGCTATTTAAATTTGCTGATACATGGTTAAACCTCATTAGCTCTTACCAGTGTATCTCCGCGTGGACTTCGTCCACAACAATCCCACCAATCGGTCCCAAAATGTCCCAGTTAGAGAGGAAACGTCCTAAACATATTCTTTGTAAATCTACAGAATAATTCCCCGAAAGAACCAAGCAGGCCTGCCTTGTTGCACCATCCTAACTTTCTAACTCAAAGTTTGTTGTTGTTCCTCGAAGCGAACGGAGTTTGAGAACGGCGACACATCCTGGAAATGGACCGTCGTTGATCTATAGACCATTTCACAGATGTAAACATAAACAATCTAAATGGCCCAGATTGATTTCCTGTTGCAGTGTATGTGAATGACATCAGCTGACAGGAAGTTAACAAGGGGCCAGGCTGTTGCCTAGCAATGGAATTCCATTTTTTTTATTTATCAGCTCTGACTTTTTCTGCTGCATGAAGTGAGTTTATGTTTGTGCCATTTCACAGAGCAGACGCTCGTGTTAATGTATGCTCTGCCTGCATACATATTTGAAATGGATCCGTAGTTGGCTCACATGGCTACGGCAAATGATTCCCTTGAGTCCTAATTTGTGTGTAAATGTGTGTATATGTAGTATGCACTTAAATACACCCCCCATATGCAAATGATGGCTCTCCCTCCATTGACTCTTATTATCTATCCAAAGCAATTAGCACCAATACCACCTCTGGCTTGCTGGTTGCCATTTTCCCACTGCGACACACTACAATAGGCTAATGAATTATATAGCACACTGTAATGGCATAATAGCCTTATGTGTATAATATGGAGTGGGCGGTGGTGAGGTGTGAGCAGACACTGAGGCGATAGGGAGGGATTATAACGATATCATGCAATATTAAAGAGAATTTTGAATGAGGCAGAGGGTGATGGTGATCTAGGGCAAGGCAGCTTTATTAGCAAATTTCAGCAACACGGAAATTCAAAGTGCTTTACATAAAACATTAAAGAGCAGTTAAAAACAATACAAAATATAAAAACAGATAAAATCCGAGATTTTGGGACGCTAGTGTGGGACAATGTATAAGCCGTCACTCTATACACGTAATCCAACCGCAATCCTTGCCGTTCCGACAACGGGCCGGTCCCACCGGTCTTACTTTTTAATTCTCATCATATGCTTACATAGATTGTCATACAGTTTCACATTTCAACAATGTAACTTCAGTAACAATTAAAAATAAAAACGGATAAAATATGAGAATGAAAGTTACGGTGCAGTATAAGAAATGAACAATTATTTAAAGAAAGGCAGCATGAAAAAGAATGGTCTTCAGCCTTTATTTAGAAGAACTGAGAGTTTTGGCGGACCTGCATGCACGTTTTCTGGGAGTTTGTTCCAGATATGTAGAGCATAGAAACCGAACGCTGCTTCCCCCTGTTTAGTTCTGACTCTGGGGGACAGAAAGCAGACCTGTCCCAGAAGACCTGAGAGGTCTGGGGTGGTTCGTAATGTAGCAGCAGATCAGAAATGTATTTTGGCACTAAACCGTGTAATGCTTTATAAACCAAATGTACTGTACATGCGGCATCAAGCGTTCCAGAGGAATTCTGCCAGAAGAGCATGTTGCTGCGTGTTTGTGTATTATGTGTGGATGTGTGTATTAACGCTGGAATGTGTAGAGCAGTAATTACAGGATGCTAGTGGAATTAAAGCAATTACAGCTTTAATTTATTACATTTAAAGGGGAACTACACAGATTGTATCCATCAGTGATTGCCAACAGGGGTGCTTGTACCTCAAGGGGTACTTCTGCTGTTGCCAAAAAAAATGGAAATTGTGATTTGATTGGAAGACTATTTTCACAACATTAAGTCAACCTTTCAGAGGCCTGTACTACAAATCAAGATCAACATGCCCTGGATTTCTTTCAGTTACCCGGCTTACCGCGGTCCCGCATATGCTGTGTCACGACGGCGATTATCAACTAGTTCAATCACCCCAGGGTTTCCCAATCCAACGGCACGTTCACATAAAAGAGCCACATATTTTATATAAGAAGAGCAAACTACAATTCTACATAAATATGAAGAACACAGATACGCTTTTACAGGCAGAACGCAATACAGTCGCTGCTTCCTAAAACAGGAAGGAAAGCTGGCAAAAAAATAGCCAACGCTGTAAATGCGTGAATCACAACGCTTATTAATATCACTTCCTCATCAGTCTGGACCAAGATCTGACCATAATTACAATTGTGCTTTCCATAAACTGTCGTTGCTTTAGCCTATTATTTCAGTTGAAACCCTGGCAGTGGTAAGCGATCATGAGAGTAAATAAAAAAATATAAAACCATAATTCAAACCGATGTGCACATTGGCAACACACAGCTCAAGAAGCCGACAAAGATGCGTAATTCCCTCCGCTGAAAATCTATATCTTTCATAAAGCTACCCATCAGGGAATGTTAACGGGGTTCTCTGTCTCTAAATATTTTAACTTTTTTGAGCGCACCTCTCTCTCTCTCTGCACATTGAGCTCCACCGGATCTTCTAAGAACGGTGACGCCGTTATCAATCGAGTATTGATTGGTCAGTAGGCGGTGCTTTTACACCGGTTGATCTCTAATCTCCAACATAACCTACTCCCGAGCAGGTTAGGTGTTCAGAATAAGCAGGGCTGGACTGGGACAAAAAATTGGCCCAGGCGGCCCACACCCACCGTGATTGGTCAGACACATCCCCTGCAGACAGTCCTCTTAAAATGTGCGTGCATTCTATTATATGAGTTGCCTAGTGTTCAGCGTTCATGTGATCGCTTTTGATCCTTCAAGAGGGGTCTCAAGACTTAACTGTTGATCTTACACTTAAATAATTAATTCATTCTTAGAGTTATGATTTGTATATTTATGGTATTTTTAATATTTTTTATTATTGATATTTGATTTTATATTGTTATTGTTACTATTTTGCTTAATATTGGCTTAGCAACTTTAAAAACTGTTAATTTGAACTATTGTAAGATTCATATTTTGTCGCTTTTGACGCAATTGTCTGCTAAATACTATAACCATAACTATAACCCTTCCAAAAAGCTACAATAAAGCTGAGAGTAGTACAGTATATGCCCTGGAAAAGAGCACCAGCTAATTAAGCCATTCAAGGAACCCTGATGCTTGTATCAACACTGATTTTATAGATCACACAGACTTTTCAGCTACCCAACAGGCTAACCGCTAGCATGTTCAATGTGAGCTTAAACAGTTGGGTTACTTGACAGCCACTAACTTTAATGTTACAGCCAAACTGCTTGTTATCGTTAATTATGACGTGACCCACACACACACACACACACACACACACACACACACACACACACACACACACAGCGTCCCTCCCTTCCTGCCTTCCTGACAGTTAATTTGCCTACTCCTTACCACATCTTCCATCTTTTCCTCATCTTTTCCCCAATCTCCTCCTCCTCAGCTTCTTCCCTGTCATGATGCTGTTTCTGCTTCTCTGTATAGCCAGCCACCTCTCCTCCTCCTCGGCTTCAGGTAATGCCGATGTTGAAGCAGCTACTACAGAACAAACATGTCAGAAATGTTGGCACATTTTAATCTTTTTCTCCTGTAATTTCTCTACACCTCCCTTGCACGTTGGTGATCGTTTGTCCATTTTAACGTGAATGTTAAACTTCCAGCATAACTATTACATCTTGTGTCTCAGGTCTGGGGGGCGTGGCCATAGTGGGATTCGTAAATTTGCGGCCCGAAGTGGGAAGGGGGTTCCTGGATTTGATTGGGTCAGGCCAGTGCCAATAAAGAAAATTAACCAATGGGCCGCTGTAGCTGTTTTGAGGCTAGCATAAAAGTGCCCCTAGCACTCCCATTCAAAAGACCATTTGACCGAAAAACGAGAATACAGTAAATCTTAAAAGTGGTGCTTCCGTCCTAAATATGCTTTTAAAGGAAAGTTTGACTCGGGTACATTCACTTCAGTTTTTTTGTGATTATTGCGAGCAAAAATCCTTGATTATGCGGCACGTTTTCTTAAAAAATGCGATGGAATATGCGGGATATTTATGCAATTAAATACGATGAAATTGCGGGAACTTCCCAAAACTGCGGTTTGATGAAAAGGAGAAAAAAAGTGATTCCCCCCCACAAAAAACTGCTTTTCAATGATGTTCACGTTGCGTAATTACGTCACTTCATAACATTCCCATGGCAACAGGGGAAAATGGCTGCTCTTGTGTGAAGGAAACGCAACATTTTTCAACTTTCTGCTAAGATATATTATGGGACTTTTTTGCAACGAAAATGCGGGGATTATGAAATCATGCAAGCTCCGCATATTTTGCTCAGAAATCGGCAATTTATGCGACGAAAGTGCGGCGTATTTGAAAAAATGCGGCCCCCGCATAAATATGCGGACTTTGGCTGATTATGTGTTGAATTATGCGATAGCATAATCACATTTTTCTGGAGGTACTAAAAGACCCTAGGTTGCATTTTGTTGAGAGTTATGCTTTAACACTTGTTTAGCTAACGGTTAAAATAGTTCGCTGACTAACGCCTCTCAAAATCTGACGAAAATCTTCTAAACTGACCTTTGTTGATCTGAAATGAAGACAGATTCAGCAACTGCACGGCCTGTTTCTTGCTTAAAATGTTTTCAGAAACACGTTTCGGTGAACTATCTTTGTAAAATATGAGAACGTATTCCGAACGAAGCTGCCATTATGCCCGGTTGTAAAAGCCAGACCCACGTGAAGCGTTCGTCCAATCAGCTGCCGCTTTCATTTTTTTGGCGACAATACAGATTAGCGCCGCCTGCTGTTTCGGAGACGTATTACGTCTCGCGCACGCGCAGAACGTACGCTGAAGTCGCCGTCGCTCCGAGGCACATTTTGCCTTTAAAGCAGAAATGTGTTCCTCTCAAATGAGATTCTTTTCGATGGTTTATCAGCTCATAGAGGGCAGATATCACTGCAGCTTTTGCAGACTCACAGGCCCAAAGCCATTTAGCCAAGTAAAATATTCCTTCATATTGTAGTTGGATGAAAATGATTCCTTTATACCCAGGGTTTAACAAAAGACCCATGTCCACCTCAGGTAATTATATCAGTCTTTGTGTCTTGGTATCTGACAAATCCCTCTCTTTTTCTATAAAGGAAACTTTTTTACCATCAGTCACACATGATTCATCTCTCTGAGTAGTGTGTGCAGAGGACCAGTGCCGCCAGCATTTCACTGTGTTCATATTTGCCTTCAAAATCCTCCATCGGCGAAGCCCTGGCGTCAGTTCACCATATAGCGTTAATGTCACCGGTGATGGCAAATGGAAAAGGGAGTCAAGGGGATTGTCTGAACACACACACACACACACACACACACACACACACACACACACACACACACACAGCGTATCCCTGTTGCAAAATGTCAAAGACATAAATCCTGAGTGAAATAAACCACAGGCTTTGTGGGTGGACTTGTCCCCTAGCAACCTCAGCGTGCCCTCCATGAATAAACGTCCCCACGAAAAACGCTCCCAAAGGTCTTTTGTTCAGGCAGCAATTACAATTCATCTTTACATTTCTAGTGGCAGTAGTAGCTAGTAAGTATAAGAGGGCAAACACAGAAATACAAATAAACACAGCATTTTTACCCTGGAGACCAGGCTTTGTGTCCAGTTTAAAAATAATAAGTCCGCCATTGTTTTTTTTTTACCTTTTAATGACACGTTCAGTGTCACATGCGTAACCCAAAGTGAAGTAAAGTCTGATTTAAACCCAAACCGTGATCTTAAAGTTAACTATGTAATTTTTGTGCCTAAACAGAGCCAAACTGCGGCCATTCACTATAATAAAGCTATAGTGCGTAGTTTCTGTCTCCCCCGTGAGGAATTCTAAGAAATGACAACAAAACTGTCGCTGTTGCTAGTAACCAAGGAGGACACGGAGGATTAAAAAAACATGATGGACTTTTCAGAAGAGGTAATTAGGCTGCCGGACGATGCAATGGAAGTTCATTCATATAAAAAACGTTCTCTAGCTTTAACGTGTTTAAAACCGCGACCATTAGGTTCTCTACAAATGACCCATATGGTCGTATGGTTTGGAGGACTTGTTGGAATCAGGCCAACATACATTTAAATTATTTGGAACCACATTTTTGGTATTGCCTAGCGATGGTCTGTTGTGAAAAACATTTCTTCTTAAAGAATTTTTGTCATCTTGTTCTTTGCCAATTAGTAAATGTATGCAAAAGCTTCATAAGATGGTGTTCAAACACCGCAAAGAGAAATACAATTAAGAAATGTAGAGTGATCCAAAGGGACAGAGAAATAACAACCCCAAGAGGGGCCACAAAAGAAAGGGAGGAAAAGCAAGGTCAGGCATGAAATATAAAATAGGAACAAGAGAGTAAAAATCAGGAAAAGTAAGACAGTTGGAGAGAGGTGGAGAGAAAGGGGAAGATGTCTGTGTTCTCCATAGGGCTGGAGGGGATGTGGAGCATCTTTAACTGGAGCAGAGAGAAAAGAGGTTTGTCCTCAGCTGCACCATCGTTTATAAGCCCACACTTATTGAATGGACTGCAAGTTTTGGATAGGTTCCTAACACTGTGTGTGTATTAATATGCACTACATATCTCATATCACTACAACATTATCCCATTCATTTTGCGATTTCAACATATTGGACATGAACAAATTAGGCCACTTCTCTGGCAGAGGACTGGCAGCCTCCACTGGCTTTTACAGTGTTTTATCAAGTCAGAAAACACAATCATCTTCAGCAGTCTCTCAATGAGCTGTTCCACTGCTAAATTAGTTCTCTCGAGTCTGCTTCATTCCCGCTTTTGCATGACGCAGGCAAGCCACACCCACCCCTGCCCGGCGGCCAATAGAAACAATGACGCAACATTATGACGATTTGTTTTTACATTTTTTGGTGGCGACCTCTTATGGCTCCCCATAATGAGGCAGGTTGGGGTGGTGGATGAGTCAAACAAACAGGAATTTTGCTCAAGAGACCAGGGTTTGTGTCCCATGTTGAATTAAGAATCAACTTAACTTACTTTTTTAAATAAAGCGACTTTTACGGACCTAAGTCTGTGACGTAGTTATGTCCTCATGTAAGTAGTTTTTCTTGACTCATTTTAAGCAAATCTTTACTAACCCTATCTATGTATTTTTGCTGCCTACACTAAACTTGTTCTGTTTCACAACTTTAACAACGTATTTAAAACTACAACATGACATGCCATTGCGGTATCCATCCATCCATCCATCCATCCATGGATGGGCCATTGCGGTAACATTTTCATAATAGCCACAGTGCTGCCGTAACAGTATGTGTTTTTGGAAATCATTGGCAATCAACCTATTCTGTGGTTTAGGTATGAGGACGTGTTGTTGCATAGAAAAACCTAACCACTACCCCCCTTAAAGGACAATTCTGGCGCAAAATGAACCTAGGGGTTAATAACACGTGTACCAAGTTGACCATTCTCTGGGACATGTTTTCATGCTAATCCAATGTGACCAGTTTTAGCGCAGACCGCTAATTAGCTTATAAAGCTAGTCGTCGTCATTCCCTTTAAAAGCCAGGCGTGTTTGTACCATGGCGCATTACTATTATGATGGTGGATTTGTTGCTTAATATCTTTAATTTTCTTTTGCATGTTTGTGTGCTGCTGCTGTGTATGTAACAAGCATAGTGTGTGTCTGTTAAAATATTCAAACTAAGGCTGCGTTATTGACTTTATCCCAGGTTTTTGTTGGTCAATGGCACGATCACTTTCCACTGCCTCAAGATATCAATACCCCAAGATTGTACTTGAACACACCTCCCTGTAAGACCAGCACGCCCATGGGCGCACAGATAGGTCCCTATATCTCTTTTCCAACATGTGAAGTCTTCAATCCATCCCATCCACCCCGGTCAGATTTAAACTCTTTGGCTAGAATTATGTTGACAAAGAACTGCTTATATTCACATTAAAAGATATTGAGTAGCCTATTGTTAGTTCACTCCCTAAAGGTGAAGCATCAGTTTTATTTGCACAGACCACTGACACACAGACTGCACACAATTCTTTATGTGAAACACATCAGGCTACATCTGCTCTTCCAGATAAGCTCATGCTTTATGCATGTGTTGTTGAACTGTTGTTGTACTAAATCATGCCCTTTATGTGTTATCAGTTGCAGCTCATGCAGATCAACAGGAGGCTGACGCCCTGGGTTACTATCTAATGTCGGCATTGTAGAAATAGAATAGAAGATGGCGAGGGAAATGTGTTTTAATGTGTGAATATAATACATATTTTTCACGGTGAAGCTTTCTACATGTATTGATCTCATCTCTGCAGAGCCTTCTGACTCTGCTTGTGGATGATGTTCTCAGTGTGTTTAGCCTAACATATTAATGGAACCGTAAACAGTAGAGACATATTGTGTCAAGAACAAGCAGCTGTTGCAGGGTTATCAATCAATTAGTCTATATCGACGACGTTTCATTTCCGGGATTGTTCCGGTGTCGCCGGAAATTCCGCAGGATGTCCGTCACCTTCCTCTTTCTTCGCGTTGGCATTTTAAACTCGGGTTGGTTTCTGAGGACTATGGCTAACTGCTCCTCAGATCTCTGCAGGGTAAATCCAGACAGCTAGCTAGACTATCTGTCCAATCTGAGTTTTCTGTTGCACGACTAAAACTACTTTTGAACGTACTCATGTTCCACCAAAACAAGTTCCTTCCTGAGGCTTTTAGCGCCACCCAAGACAATTGTGATTGGTTGCTGTGTGGACTAGCAACCTGGTTTCACGCCAGGTTGTGAAATAGTCACGTTATTTTTATTTATTAATTTGTGTACAGGTCACGGTTTTGACGTTTATTTTGTGTACACGCCATGAATTTCGAACGTGTACAGGTCACGATTTTCTAACCTGCTCTGGGGGACGCAACAACAGGAAAATGAGGTGCCACACGCCGGCAACAACAACGGGACGAACCGCCACATATGTGGGACGCGATCCCCTGGCAAGAGACCGGGCTGGGACTAGCCAGACCCTCCTCCGCAGCACTGTAGAAGAAGGTCTGGCAATGCGAGACTATCAATCAATCAATCCAACACAGTTGCACTCCCAGCGCGTCAAAAACCGACACTTGGTCAGAGGCCTTTGGCGTTAGTTACTGACGCAAAAAGTCTTCTTTATCACTCACTAATCCTATCCTATTTTTGACACTCTGGGTACGCCTTGGCGTCACTTTTCCATGTGCAGGGTTAAACCTCTTAGTTCAGTCAGGAAGTAACCATTTATTGCAACAAATGGAAATACTGGTATGATTGACGCTCTTCATACTTTGTCAACTTACGAGCTTCCTACGCGTAGGCATGTTTTAATGACTTTGTAGCCAGGAATAAATGAAAGGCTTTTTAAACTTTACCCTCTTGAGTGCCTCAGTTTCCTTCAACCTTTCAGAACTGAAAATAACTCTACAGATGTGATATCATCTACGGGAGCAACACAAGTGAAGCAAACCTGAGAAATTGAGAAACGAGAGAGCGAAAACGAGCAAAGATGAATACAAATGAAGGAAATTGAAGTGAAAGTTGATAGCACCTGATAATTGGAGCTCAAAATGAGATTGCAGCCTCAAAAGGAGTGTATCTCTGGGCTCGTGCCAGAAAAGCCTCTACGCTCCTCGAATGAATAAATCAATGCCTTAAAGCCGTTCTTCTGCTCACTCAGGTTACATCTGGCTTCTCAATCTGAGCTGGAGCTAACTAAGAACTATTATATGCCCCCCCGCCTGGACCACTGAACTCCATCTAAGCCAATTTAGGGGATACATCAAGTGCAGCTCGAACAAAGTCCGCAAAACATCAAATACTTGATCACATAAAAAAAACATCCATCTTGACCTTATGTAAATGTCTTCAGCTTGTTGATTTCAAATAACAGTTGATATTTCTCTGAGAAATCTGATGAATAAGAACACAGTGCAACAAAATGCTCTCATGGGAGATGCTGCCCTATATACAGAAATACCTCTGTGATCAAAACTGGCTCTCTGTATTCACACAACAGGGACGATGCAGAAAAAAAGTTGCACCAGTTGAAGTTGGCCCCGTGTCTGTTGTGCTGAAGATGATTGATTGCCATTTAGTTGGACCTGCAAAGCATATTTACAGTTAGTGAGCGCCAAAATCAAGACATACTTAATTTAAAGGGGCTTACATTCATTTATTTGACATTGAAGATGACACAGTGTGTATCAGGGTGAGTTCCATCCATGAATTATATAGACCTGGATACAACATTACAAAGGGGCGCCCATGTAGCTCTGTAGTTGTTTGCCTGGCGCGTATGCCAAAAAAGTTTCTAAGATGGGTTTACTTCCATGATGTGCGCGGGTTCCCGCTTGGCCCAGAGACCTTGTGTTTTTCTCGGCTAGGGTAAAGTTTTTAAATATAAAAAAGGTCAGTGGATTAAAGATTCTCAATAGAGTCATAACCGACCATGTTTGCAGTTTTACTGATGTCTCTTTTACAATGGTGGACTATGGGGAAAATCTTTTCTGGGTCCAACATATTCTCACTCCCATCGCATAAAATACAAACGCTTGGTCAGGTGCCTTTGGCGTTGTTATTGACGCTTACAGTCTCCTTTAGCTTCATATCTAAACGCACTTTATCTAAACGCGCTTGGTCAGGACTATTGGCGTTACTTTTGACGCAGTTAGGTTAAGGAAAAGGTTGTGGGTGGGATTACGTTTCCATGACAGGCGGGAAGAACGGGATGGTTGGGTTTAAGAAAAGAAGAACGGACGGTTGGATTCAGGAAAAGACTAACGGGATGGTTGGGTTTAGAAAAAGAAGAACGGGACAGTTGGGTTTAGTAAAAGAAGGGACTTTTCGTTGCTATACTGCAAGTGACCAGTGGGGAAAAAAAGGTGGAAAGGCTAAGCACTCTTCCTGGGGGGCTGGCAAATCCCAAAGGCACAACAGACTAAAACAATAATTACAGCCCAAGATACAAAGTCGGTGTTAAGACCCAAAGTAGTTCTGCTTCAAAGGGCTCCCATTTCCTTTCAACGAGACCACTGCAAGGGCCTACAGGAGTCCTGCTGCACAAGGCTCCAGCAAGAACGTTGGACTGAGAGCGATGTGGCAGTAGACAAGCAGCAAGTAGTCTCACATAGCCAGACCTTCCTGTACAGCGCTGCGGAGGAGGGTCTCGCTAGTCCACACAGCATTCTGGGATGGGAGAAAACATGCTCTGGTTTATTGGCATTTCTTTAAATAGCCTCGGGAATGTGTAAATTCGAAAGTTGTAAACTCAGATTGGACAGATAGTCTGAGGAGCAGTTAAGCATAGTCCTCAGAAATCCACCGGAGGTTAGAACGCCAACACAAAGAAAGAGGAAGGTAAAGGACATCCGGTGGAATTTCCGGCGGCACCGGAACAATCCCAGAAGTGGAACGTCAAGGATATAGACTACCTTATCAGAGACCCGATTGACAGTTTTTCAAAAAAAAAATCAAAATCATTGCAGCAGAACCAGAGTTATCGTCTTTTTTTATTCCACTAATTCTTCCTCCTGGTTAAAACCTGGTGCCTACATTACCCACAATGCAACGTGGCCACAGGCAGTTTGGTTGGAAGTTGGTGTGTGTTATGCAATCTTGTATAAAGTACTTGAAAGCAATACTTGAGTAAAATTACAAGTATTTTACCAGAAAAGGACTTAGGTAGAAGTCTCCTGTCAGAATATTACTTGAGTAAAAGTCTCTGATATTTACTGCACTTAAGTATCAAAAGTAATTTTCTGATATTAAATGTACTTAAAGGAGAACTCCGGGCAATTTTTAGGTTAATCTTGATTGCTATATGTATATGAGTACTGTCGATAGCAAAAAAAAAAAGAGCCGAATCGGTGCTAGCAACACGGAGCTGCTGCAGCTAATGCCGAGAGCTCCCACTCAGCTAAAACGGCAGTTATGGGGGCATAAGATAAAGAGTGCCTTTGTGCCTCTTAACAGACACAAAATGCAATTCAAATGTCTATGCAACATGAACAGGGACCTTACATGAAAACAAGATGAATTTAGCAACTTAGCCATTGTTTAAATTCACCTACCCTCTTAGCTGCTAGCTGCCGTCTGGGATGAGTGTGTGTTCAGCCAGGCTCCGGTAATAATCAGCTCCGTGTTGCTAGCACTGATTCTTTGATGTTAGGATGTTATTTGATGATGAACTTCATGGCCAAAGGTGTGTAAAATTATTTTCATCACCAGTGTCGTCGGGGAGTTCAGCATCTGTTACCATGGCGGCAGAGCCTGCACCAGGTGTTTCCAGTGTTATCAGTCATTATGCTTCCTCCTCTTCTTCTAAGTAAAGTACAGATACGTGAAGATTCTACTTATAACACTGGTGTTATGCTAGTAACAGCTAGCATAGCCTTGAGCAGCGGGCTACAGAGGTCTCGCGCATTTCTTCCCTTCCCTTTTTAAAACTTGTATTCTTAGTCACACATGCAGTAGTACTCTCCAACACCTGGACACACACTTTGATTTGAAAAATGAAATCATTCATTGAATAGGATATGTTGGATACATCTTGCAGCGAGAAGACTATGTTAGTGCAGTGACACACTGGAGAGTCTTCAGCGCAAAAGGTAACAACTGTTTTACTATTATGTATTATAACCTTGAGCAGAACACAGTGTTGTGATTGGATGCGGCTTGACAGAGGAACACACATGGGAGTTGTGTCAGATTTAGTTTGCGTTCTGGATGAAGCGGCTCCCTCGGGGTAAGCTGCAGGTGTTTGTTGAAAAAATAAACCACTGGGAAATGAATCATGCAGGGAAATGGTATAATTGAAGCACCTGGGGAGAGTGAGCTCTGTTGGCCTGTGTGTTTGTGTATACATCTACACGTGCCTGTGTATTCTCTCACCTCTTTGTAGGAATGGCATTAAGATGGCAACCAGAAGCATAACCGATATTATCTATCGTTTTGAGCAGCCGTTTCCCTTTGTTTTTTGCTATCTTGCACCCTACTGAGCAACACCAAATTGGAAAAAAGTCTTCTTTTGCAGGGTGCAAATGTTCCACCAAAACAAGTTCCTTCCCGAGACTATTTAGCAGAGTCACCGTTGCTGCGTCCGGAGTTTAGCACCGCACAAGATGACTCTGATTTATTTAAAGAAATGCAAATAACCCAGAATGTATTTTCTCCTATCCCACAATGCATCTATGGTGTAGCCAGACCTTATGCTGCGTTCCAGATTTGTGTTTTCACAACCTTCTACCACAGTGAAAGTGCCCTGGAACGGCAGTCAAACCCGTAACTTACTACCCTCGAACTTGTACCAGATGGTTGTGCTCCCAGTTACGGTTTTTGACATCACACGCACATAATCAACTAGGACTACAGTTGAAAATTAGCCGATTGGCTAACACTGGCGCATTTACAGAAATGTTGATTAATGTGCATTGTCCTAATAAAAAAATCAACAATGTCAACCCCTGTTGATGCTGTAAAGACGTGGGTGATTAACAGTGAGAAATAGAAAATAGACATAAATAGGCAACGTAAAGTAATTCCGCATATGTCGCTGACTAGAAATCGCTAGTATCAGCTGGCGCTAGCTAACATCAACGTTAGGTAGCCGCTAGCTAACGCTAGCTAGAAGGGTTTGTCGTGACTTTGCCTTGAACGCTACCAAGTCGTGACTTGAAGTCGTAACTTATGGGCTAAAAATTGTGTCTGGAACGCAGCATTAGTCTAACTTTGTGAGACCGTCCTGATCTGGCGAGCTCCAGTTTTCCACTCGCAGATCAGTCTGGCATCTTGAGGCAGAGAAAATTTGGAGCCGTTTGCCAAACGACCGGGCCAATCAGTGTTGGTTTTGAGGTGGGTTAGGTGGTGATAGACAGATGTTTATCCAATCAGCTAACCAGTATTTTCAGACAGCGGTAGCCCTAATTCTGTTAGCCGCTCACTAATGCTTTTTTTCTCTTGGATCCTTCTTTTGGAATATGGTCCAGGAACCTGAAATGGTTCCTTTTATTCCTAAATTCTCGTTACACAAACGGCAAATATCCTTTACCGACATGTTGCTTGCTTGCTGAGCTAACGAGCTATGCTTTGTCTGCAGCAGCAGGGGCGGGCTTGTGGTTGTATTTTCATACGCTTCGTGGATCTGATTGGTTGATTTGGCCTGTCTATTACCAACATAGGTGATAGACAGATGGTTCATCCAATGAGCTAACCAGTATTTTCGCCCTTTCCCAAAAGTACTCCAACGGAAAGTTCCCAGACGGATATGCCGAGCAAATGCGATGCAATCCATCTGGCGGAGTCAGGTTAGCATTACTCCACAGCGCTGTGGAGATAGAGCTGGCAATTCAAGACATCCTGCACTAAACCTTACAGACGTTTAACTGTTTACAGTTCAACAGTTCTGTTGTAGATATTTGTATCTGTATTTATTTTTTTATTTCCTATTAATATGTTTAATATGTTTACGTATGCACCATCCACCATGGCAAATTCCTTGAAAGTGTTACGTACTTGGCAATACATCCTTTTCTGATTCTAGGCACACCTCTCACCTATTTCCCAGTATCAACTTGTGTCAAAGCTCCAGAGAAGCTGCAAGTTGACCTCACTCCCTGCTTTGTACCTTGACTTCTCCTTTCATGTGTCTGTATGGGCGTCCTGGCGTTAAGTGATGCAATGCTACACACAGTGGCTGACATGAGCGGACCCTCACAGTGCTAGCTCGGCTCTGAGAAGAGCATCTCGATCAGTTTGTCATTCATTCATGGCATACAATCGGTGGTGATTTTATGAAACACGTTTACACAAGCATCATTGCAGCTTTCATACAGTAGTTTATATTTGCAGAAGAGTCACGCAGAAGGTCAAATTCACCACAAAAATAGTTTATCATATCTGTTGTGACTTTCAACAGAACTAATATATCTACTGTAAATAAGCCACTGAGGGACGCCTGAACTTGTTTTGGATGCATTTTCCAGGGCTAAAAATAAACCCATGTCCAGTGGGCTGTATCATTTTGGATTGGGTGATCTACAGTGCTGCTCAAATAAATAAATAAAAGTTCTTCCTTAAAATACAGGGGGCATAAGTATACACAACCTTATGTTAAATTCCCATAGAGGCAGGCAGATTTTTATTTTAAAAGGCCAGTTATTTCATGGATCCAGGATACTATGCATGGGCATGGGGTACTTTCCATAAAATAATCTCTCAATGCAAATCAAACCAGCTATTAGGCTGACTGAAATAAAACCATGCCGTTCTCCAGGTATGGTGAAGGGTATGTGATGATGTGGGGCTATTTTAATTCCAAAGGCCTTCACTGTAATGTTGCACGTACGAGCTGGAGACAAGAGTAAAGTCCTCGCATTAACCGGTTTAATAAATGTCCCATGGCATGAGAATTTCACTTTATGAGGTTTTTTAACATTAATATGCGTTCCCCCAGCCTGCCTATGGTCCCCCATTGGCTAGAAATGGTGATAGGTGTAAACCGAGCCCTGGGTATCCTGCTCTGCCTTTGAGAAAATGAAAGCTCAGATGGGCCGATCTGGAATCTTCTCCTTATGAGGTCATAATGGGAAAAGTTACCTCCCCTTTCTCTGCTTTGCCCGCCCAGAGAATTTGGCCCACCCATGAGAGAGAGAGAGACACCTTGGCTTTCAGACGAACAAAGTGGCAGTTGGTCAAGGCCACACCCCCACCCTCCACCCCCCCTCTCTCCTCCTCAATAGCTACAGACACAGAAATGGCACATCCTAAGGAAAGCTCATTGTGGGACTGGCTCTAGTGGCTGTAATTCTGCACCAAGGCTGAATTTTGGGGACCACTGAGATCTATATTAAAGAGACTTCAGATACAGTATTAGGGAACCACTAAGGTCTATATAAAAGAGACTTCAGATACAGTATTAGGGGACCACTAAGGTCTATATAAAAGAGACTTCAGATACAGTATTAGAGGACCACTAAGGCCTATATAAAAGAGACTTCAGATACAGTATTAGGGGACCACTAAGGCCTATATAAAAGAGACTTCAGATACAGTATTAGGGGACCACTGAGGTCTATATAAAAACATCCAAAGAGCACCATATCATGGGACCTTTAAAGCACTCAAAACAGTGCCGAGAAAAATGTACAGATGTGTCGCAATGTCTCGCAGAAAAACAGCGCTCTCACTCTACAGCCCCGCGGTAACCGGTGACAACCACAGAGATTACGTTACCAGCGGGCCAGAGCGTCTGCTCCACCAAACACCAGCACGCACACTGGCCATGCATTCCCATCGGCAGAGAGATGGGAGATGATAGACTGCAGGGTTTCTGCAGGTTTCACCAACTAAAATGTAAGACTTTTTAAGACCTTTTAACGACCATTATGAATAAAATGTAAGACCTAAACGTCAGATGTCAGGAAACATCTGAAAACATTCTCTGATTTCCTTATTCGCATTATAGGACTGGTGTCTATTCCCCCTGTAGAGAAGGGATGGGCAACATTGATTATAAAGAGGGCCACAAATATGTTATCCTCAGTACCTGAGGGCCAGATTGTGCATTTCCACAAGAAGGATACTGTAACCCTTATCGTTCCAAGCCAAGCCTAGCTACTAAATGAATGAAAAACAACTAAATATATACCGGTAATTAAAGTTTAATAATTAATAATAATAATTTATACTTTATTAATCCCGCAAGGGGAAATTACAATGTTGTTGTTATTACACACATTACACACAGGCCTGAATCTCTATATCTATATCTATCTATATGCACTAATGGAGAGATGTCAGAGTGAGGGGGCTGCCTATGGAAAGGCGCACCGAGCAGTTGGGGGTTTGGTGCTTGGCTCAAGAGCACCTTGGCAGTGTCCAGGAGGTGAACTGGCACCTCTCCACATACCAGTCCACCACCGTTTTGTGTCCCGTATGGGGACTTGAACCAGCCCAACCCAGCTCCCTACTGACTGATTTTGACCCCATTTTTAACCAGCATCTCTATTATTCATATTCAAATGCATTTAGTAATGCTTTTATTCATTTAATGAACTTGACACAGTAACCAAACATCCACATTCCTGAGTGATATACAATTATTTCAGTGCAGTGACAAAAATCATCATTCAATAAAGGTACAACTATTTTCTGATTGTGTTTTCAGGCACATAGATTTGGATTTCATTTTTCCATAAAAAGATAATCGGTTTCCCATCTTGCCTGGAAGACACAATTCTGTCGGTCTAGTTATTTTTTTTTGCCTACTCACGTCTCTCTTCCCGCTGTTGCCGGTCAAGACCTGATGAGGCCGCAGTTGCTTGGCAACAAACCTCTGGCCTTTTGAGGGAGCGCCCTCTAATGGTGGACAGTATAGTTACAATTGAAGTAATGGGTCGCTTGCTCCCAATGCCTGTGAAACCAACAATCTGATATTTGGAAATTGATTTGCGGGCCGCACTGAGTGAGGACACGGGCTACACATGTGGCCCGGGGCCACCAGTTGCCCATCCTCGCCGTAGAGGACCCAGACTAGGGTATGGTAGAGTATCTACGAAAATACTTTTAAAATGGTGTCGCTGCCTAAATGGTGCCTGAATTGAAACTTTAAAATAAAGAAGAGCCAGGCTTTGCTAAGGCGATATGGTCAAATTAAAATTGTTTATTTAACCCTTGTGTTGTCTTCCCGTCGTTTAAATTAAAACCTTTTTTTCAACTTTTCCTGTTTCGTTTTCAACACTTGTCACTTTTTCCGAGGTTTTTGTCACTTATCCTGATGTTTTGTCCATTGTTCTGTCACTTTTTTCCAAGTTTTTTGTCATTTTTCCCAATGTTTTTGATGATTTTTTTTCCTCAAATTTTTTTAGCTTTGTCACTCTTTTCAGCGTTCTTTTGTCTTTTTTTCTCAAATGCAATAAATAAAACACCCAAATTCAATGAAGAGTGTCCTTACTTGTGAAGAGCGTTGTATGGAACACTCCACGTTATTTTCTTTGACAATTTGGTTGAAAGAAACCCAAATTTGTGATATAGAAACTTTTTGAAAATGGGTCAGATTTGACGCGAAAGGAGGGTTAAAATGTAATAATTACTTATAACAAAACTTATTTTACCAGTCAATTGCAGTTACACAACAACAAAAAAGCGTTACACGGACGTAGGAAAATGAAGACCTGTTTAAAATGATTTCAGACCTAGACAAAATACTTAACTCATTTGAGACTTTTTAAGACTTTTTAAAACCCCGCGGAATCCCTATAGACTAGCTCCGCTAATCCAGAACTCCCAACTGTATGATCATCATCGTTATAAAAAAATATAAGCCCAGTCCGTACAGGATCAAAGCTGCTGAACTTTGCAACCTCTAGTGCAGTGTTTCTCAAATGGGGGGTACGTGTACCCCTAGGGGTACTCTGGAGGACTGAAGGGGTAACTGAGATATATAACAAAAGGTTTAATAGTAACAAGGCTGTTGTCCAGAACATTGTTCCTTTTTATGTAGAATTTTTTTTTTTCCTACCAAAAATGTGACATTTGTGTCACAAAAAAGGACAGTAGAAGGAAGGAAGGCAAGATTAGGTCCAAAGAAGGGACCTAATCTTGCCTTCCTTCCTTCTACTGTCCTTTTTTCTTCTTATGTCACTGTTTTTGTAGTTTTTGATACTATTTTGACCTATTCTTGCCTTACTTCCTTCCTTTTTTCTACCATCTTTTTCCAAGTTTTTGTCTTTTTTTCTCAGTTACAAGGCTGTTATGTAGTAAATCTATCGTTGACAGCGCTGTACTGTTCCTCTTTATATACACTTTTTTTTTCTACCGAAAATGATTAGCGCTGGTCAGGGGGTACTTGGCTTAAAGAAACAATTCAAAAGGGCTACATTATTGAAAAAAGTTTGAGAACCACTGCTCTAGTGGATGCATGCATGGCTTTGTGCTATTTGTCTTTCATATCCATCTTCCTCCTCTTTCTCTTTGCCATCTCTGCGATCAGTTTGCTCTCCATCTCTGACTCACACACACATGCACGGGCTCAGGTGTAAAAATGTGTCCTAACCACCGCGCAGGTGTTATAAATTTTACTGTAGCTGCAAACAGTGTGCCGTTTCCATAATTGCCTAATAATTGTTGCAGCATCTCGTGGGAAGCGAACGCGCGGCAGCGTCGTCAGCGCTCATCCATCCACCCGTCTTTAGTCACAGTAGAAAAGCAGTTTGGGAGTGTCTTGCTTCCTTCATGTGATGTATCTGCTGTAGCAAACAGGATATTGTTAGTTTCATAAAGCCTGTGAGCGCAGCTCACGCTATGATCTCTATCTGAAAAATGTCCACTGAGGATTGATTCAGCCCGCCAGCTGAACGCTCCACCAATCAGTGAATGATGAGTTTTTATGATGAGCTGACGACCTTATGAACAACTGCTTAAACCACGGCTGGAGATTAAATGGAGCCCGATTCTGCGTCATGGTTTATTTTTCCCGTCATGTTTAGAAGCGATTCACTTATATCATACGGGACAATATTTTCAGAACAGCAGCTACCAATTTCTAGATTACATAAAATCCAAAGCAAAGACCAATGACCGCTATAGCCACTGGTGCATTTTTCCAGTCAGACCTGCACTGTCAGGGCGCCTGGGTAGCTCACCTGGTAGAGCAGGCGCCCATATATAGAGGTTTACTCCTCAACGCAGGGACCGCAGGTTTGACTCCGCCCTGCGTCCCTTTGCTACATGTCGATCCGCCTCTCTCTCTCCCTTTTCATGTCTTCAGCTCTCCTGTATAAATAAAGGCCTCGGCGTGGATCTGTTACGTCGCGACACCACGCTTTAGTCGTGTTGCCAAAGTGGATCCACACTGTGAGACGCTCCCGGTGTGGTAGGACGTGTGGCGGACGCCCGGTGGAGAATCGGAGCAACTCTTAAGCGTTTCATGTTTTTTTAGTTTTTTTCTGCTGTATGCACCACAATGACTGCTGCTGTATAAGACCGCTGTGGGCTGTGTGAGGAGGAGGTGGATGGGTGGATGGGTGGAGGGGTGGGTCAAAAAACAGCACTTCCAAGCCGCAGAGCAGAGTTCGCTTCCTGGGGAAAACAAAAGACTTTCGCTTAGGAAATGCAGGGTCCTTGGGAGTGTTTAACCCAAACCAAGACTTTTTTCCTAAACCTAACTAGTCGTTTTGGTGCCTAAACTTAACAGTTGTCATTGGTTAGTTTGAAGAAGGAAACATGGAGGACCACACATATTCAAAATCCAAATTTCAGGAACAGGAGTCTTCTTCTTCTTCGCCCAGAAAAATAAATTCAATTCAATTCAATTTTATTTATAGTATCAAATCATAACAAGAGTTTTCTCGAGACACTTTACAGATAGAGTAGGTCTAGACCACACTCTATAATTTACAAATCCCCAACAATTCCAGCAATTACAGTAATTCCCTCAAGAGCAAGCAGTGCGACAGTGGCGAGGAAAAACTCCCTCTTGGGAAGAAACCTCGGACAGACCCAGGCTCTTGGTAGGCGGTGTCTGACGGGCCGGTTGGGAATATGATGAACAGTGGCGATAATAGTCAAATTAATAATGGAACAGTGACTTCAAATGGTAGTCGTAGTAGTTCATGTCATATCAGGGCGCTGCAGGACGTTACAGGATGTAGGGTGGCCCAGCAGAGCCAAAAAAGTATACTGAATAGAGCAAGAGACCGGCTTTTTGAAGCGTGAAGGCTACCGTAGCTGTAATACCTACTTTGAACTGCGTGGCGCGAGAGAGTTGATTGAGATATATGATCTCAACGCTAGATGGGAAAAATTCCCTCACGATGGACCTTTAATGTCCGCCGAGACAACCGGCAGGTCGCGGTGCCCTGTACCCGGCTCACGGTCACAGTGTATCGGGTTAACTGACCTACCAACTGCCGCTGACACGACGGAGCTGTGACGGAGCTCCGCAGCAGATAAAAACAACCAGCAACTGCCGCTCGGCGTCATGGAGCACTGTAGCCGGCGTCACGCAACCAGCTGGCGGCCGCCTAATTTTGCAGGATATCTTACATATTGGTGCACATAAATCTCTGTACTATATCATACGGACCCGTTCATGGGAACACGTTGGTGTATTTCAGGCTGTTCTAATGAACCATTGGTACATATAGCTACTAAAAGTAATGCACTGTGATTCGTATGCATTCAACACGTGATCGATGCGTAGTTCGATAGCAATTTCACATCATTTCGGACCATCATTTTTCCCGTGATCTGTGTCTAAAAACTTGGAAAAGCCAGAGCAGATAATGAATAAATAACACTCAAAAAGCTTAAATACAAAGACTTGCTGAAGTAGTCTAGGCTAGATCCAAGAAATGGTATTTAGTTTAGTTTTGATGCTGACGTTGATTTTACATTCCTTCGGCTTAGGTGCTGCCCAAAACGGCTCGGGTGCTGCACCTAAAACCTTATAATTGCAGGGACATGACATGTAGTAGGTAGCCTGTACACACAGCCGGTGTGCATGGCAACCAAGGCTGCTGGAGAGAGAGAGAGAGAGAGAGAGAGAGAGGGTAGAAAAAGAGGAAAATTAGGTTAGCAGCATCACGGCAGAGGCATCCACACAGACAGAGGAGAGAGAGAGAGGGGGGGAGTGAGAGCGTACAGTATTACTCCCTCTGTCTCTCTCTCTCTTTGGTGTCAGTTGCTTTAGCGACTCAGCAGCAGCAAGCAGCGTAGAGATGGAGCCTCAGAGATTCAGTACGTAACCCTCTTTTACTACCACTGCCTTTTGTTTGCTGCTGGTATATATATATTTTTTAATTCCCCGTTGAGCTGTTAAATATCATTTTTATTTTATTTTAAGTGTTTGAATTCAAAGCTTTTTTTTTTATTGTGGTTTTATTGCTGTGTGTTTTGGTTAAAAGTTGGACTATGAGTGTGCTCCACCTTTGATGCGATAGATAAGATGTATGATTATTACAGATTATTATAAGAGCACTGGCTGTCTAGTGGAAGTTTTGGAATTGAGCTGATTCTGTCGACCTATTTTGGTTCGGGTGCATGTTCATATTTATTTATTCTTCTTCTCGTTAATTCATGTTCATGTTAATATCATCAGTTGACATTTCCAGTGTCTCAATGTCTAAATTCTTGCTTCCAAATATGACAAAACGCCTTTTGCACGGAAAATGGGCAAAAATGAAGATGTCGAAATTTTCGGTTTCTGACAGCTTCAAATAAAAGCCTCAATATTATTAGAGTTGTCTTTTTTTAAAAAAATCATTAATGAAACCAATTTTAGGTCACTTGTTGTGAGTCAATCGGCTTCATTTCTGTCACGATCTTTTTTCCATGCGTGGTCTCCTGCTTTTCACAGCATAAGGTAAAGGTGGAGGCTTTCAGTCTGCTTGTCATTTTTGGGTGTGAAAAGGTTTTTTTTTTTTTTTAGCTGGTTGCAGTGAAGGTTGCAGTGTTTTCCCTCAGTGAATGATACATTCAAATTCAGAGAGACAAGTCACATTTGAGCAGTAAACTCATTTCAATTATTTTTTTTAAACAATTTGACATAAAAAAACATGACAACAACTTGTATAAAGTGAAGAGCAGGACAATAAAGTGTTATCATGAGTGACTTATGCTGCAGGAAGAGAAGAAGGCTCTGTACACGAAGGTCAGATATATAGGGAGGCAATTCGGGTATTGAGTATCGCAGTTCGGTACCCAGCCCTAGGAATATCCCAACAACAATTTCATGGATTGCCATTACATTTTGTACAGATATTTATGTTGCCCAAAATATCTGAACAAAATGAACTGCAATAACTTAACTGATTCTCTGACTTCCCTGTAGCTCCACAATCAGAGCTGTCGTTTAGTTTGAATGTCGTCACGTCTGCAACTATTGGATGGACTGCCTTTTTAGATACAGGCAGGCGCAGATTTCAACTGAATTATCGTTTCATTTATTTAATACTTTGACCCAGCTGTCCTTTGTGTTCAGTGCTGATTAACAAATGTTGGCATGCTAACACGCTAAACTACGGTGACCATGGTAAATATTATAACTGCTTGACATCAGCATGTTAACATAACGAGCACGTTAGCGTGCTAATACTCAAAGCATGCTAATCCGGCTGTGCCTAATGCTGTGTTCACGCAATGGATGAGGATGGATATGTATCAATTACATGGACTCCACTCTATAGCTACAACGTTTCATTTCCGGGATTGTTTAGGTGTCGCCGGAAATTCCGCCGGATGTCCCTCATTTTCGGCCTTCCTCCTTCTCTGTGTTGGCGTTCTAACCTCCGGTGGATTTGTGAGGACTATGTTTAACAGCTCCTCAGATCTCTGCAGGGTAAATCCAGACAGCTAGCTAGACTATCTGTCCAATCTGAGCTTTCTGTTGCACGACTAAAACAACTTTTGAACGTAAAAAACAAGTTCCTTACTTCCTGAGGCTGTTTTGCAGCGGCGCCGTATTTAACGGAGCCATGCGTCCAGAATTTAGCACCGCCCAAGACAATTGTGATTGGTTTAAAGATGCAAACAACCCAGAGTGGTGTTTTTTTTCTCCTATACCAGAATGTATCTATGGTGTAGCCCATGGGCAATTTTAGACCCTTTTTAGGGGGAATCAAGCCCAAAAAAATTGCTGAATGTTAGAACATTGTGTCAAATTGGTCGTTATCACTGTGACTTATTAAGTATCAGGTTTTGTTCCATCCTAATGATAATTGTGTCCAAAAACGTTCAGTTGCTAGCTCAGAGATTACGGGCTAATGAAATTACTGATCCTAGAATACACCCCTGGTGTAGCCAGACCTTACTGCACAGCGCTGTGGAGCTGAGAGACTATAGGCAATAAATGGATGAAGAACCGGGGTTGATGTACTGCAAAGTAGATGGATTACAGGTGTGCGGTTGATAGCAGGACGCGCGCACACACACACACACACACACACACACACACACACACACACACACACACACACACACACACACACACACACACACACACACACACACACACACACACACACAAACGTAGGGGAGCACAGGGAACACAAAGAGAAACACAGGGAATAATAAAAGACACGGCCGTGATAAAACCAGGGATGATGATTTCCTGCTCACTACAGAGTCATCGATTGAGTGTTTACTACGTATGCAGGGAATACTGACTGCCAGCTTGCCACAGAAGACCTTTTCAGAGACAGATGACTCATAATGTGGCATGCAATCCACTCTCGATAACAGTTATTTGATCTCCAATGTTTCAAGTCAACCATTTCTGAGACGGAAATGTTTGTGTCTTTTCACACTCAAATTTCAAAGGTCAGATTACAGTGTTGAAAATGTAATAATTCCTATGAGTGCTCTCAGTAGAATCTGTTTCACGACAACAGCTTTCTCTCTGAAGTTCTCAATGGAGTTCTTCTTTGATGTTTGGTCATGGGTGATGACCACTGGTGAATTCATTCATTCATTCATTCATTCATTCATTCATTCAACCTTTATTTACACTCGAGAGATCATTGAGGGGCGGCTCTCATTTACAATGTCATCAAGTCAAATTACAAAGACAAGGAGCGCCTGGGCAGCTCACCCGGTTGGGCGTGCGGACCGTGTACAGAGGCTCAGCCCTTGCCGCAGCGTCTGCGGGTTCGATTCCGATCTGCAGCCCTTTGCTGCATGTCATTCCCCGTCTCTTTTCCTATCTTCAGCTTTCCTTTCTAATAAAGACCTAAATGCCCCAAAAATAAAGCAACACCATCACAAGAAAAATAGAAAGACACTAATACTTTCTTAATTGGAAAAATGATTTAATAATAATAACTTTATTTACACAGTACACACAACATACCACAGACAGAAGGGTACACCCAAACACAAAAAACATACAGACACACTGTCCGTCCATCACATAGTACACAGAGGGAACATACAAAACATACATACCTACATACATACATACACAGACACAAAGATAGTTATACACAATACTTAGAACATATGCAAATGCGTATGCCAGTGTTTCCAGAGTTTGGAAGTAAATCTGGTATCACTAAGTACAGGGTTAGTTAAGGCAGTTAAAATTGTATTCTTTGACTCTGTTAATCGGCACCTAAATTTGTACATAAAATTCCTCAGCACAGCATGGAAGGTGGGAACATTACTCGTCACAAACAAATGACTAGCACTTTTGTATCTTGGATACTTCAACAAAATTCTAAATGCATCATTGTATGCTACCTTTATCTTATTTATCTTTGCTTTACTATAGCTGCACCATAGGTGCTGTATAAAGTGGTGTACAGTATGCTCTAAAAAGAGACGTTTTAACTTCTTCAGTACACATATGAAATTTACGTGCCAACATATTTGCCTGTCCATATAATTTACAACACTGGCGCTGTATGTCATCATCATCACAAAAATCATCCCTAATAATGTGGCCCAAATATTTTGTTTTAGTAACTACATTTAGCTCTTGCCCTGTCAAATAAAAAGACGGAAAGCATAGCTTCCCGTCCTCCTTAGTTCTGACAATCATTACAACACTCTTTTTTGCATTGAATTTGATGTCATGCTGTAGTACATAGTTTGAACAGACACTAAGCAATTGTTGTAGGCCAGCACTATAAGGAGACATAACAATTAAATCATCTGCATACATCAGATGATTAATACGCCTATCTCAAACCATACAACCAGTTTTACACACTTCTAATGTCCTAGAAAGATCATCCATATACAAATTAAAAAGAACAGGCGACAATATTCCACCTTGTCTAACACCGTTGGTAACTGGGAAAGGATCTGATGTAATCTTGCCCCATCTAGCTTGCATTGTTTGATGGGAGTACCAATAATGCATGATACGTATTAGGTACGGAGGGACCCCTCGCTTTCGTAATTTAATAAACAGTTTACCGTGATTAACACGGTCAAAAGCTTTGGATGCATCAAGGAAACATAAAAACATTGTTGATCCATGGCTTTTCTACTTGGAAACAAGTTCTTTCAGTGCATATATGCACAAATCTGTGCCATGTTTCTTTTTAAAACCAAATTGATTGTCAGTGGTTGTCATATATTCTTGTAGTCTATCAAATAAAATTTGTTCTAATACTTTAGAGAGTATACTCGCCAGAGCGATTGGCCTGTAGTTTTCTATGCTAGATACCTTACAGGTTTTGTCCTTAATAACTGGCACTAACAGTACAGGTAACATAGAGTCAGGTAATATGCCATGCGCTAATATTCCAGAAAAACATATAGCAAGTAACACTGAGATTCTATGGCTTGCATACTTCAGGTGTCCAGCTGTTATTTGGTCAAGACCACACGCTTTGTTCACTGCCAATTTCTCAATAGCATGGCATACTTCATCAGGTCTAATAACCACGCCATCATTATTAATGACATCATCAACATGATATTCAGCACTCTCAACACAGTTAAAAATCTCTCTAAAATGTTTCCCCCACAGCTCCGCAACATTTTCATCCCCAGAGATCCCATCAATACTGGATGGCAAAGGCATCTTGCTATTATTGATGACCTTTACTTCCTTCCAGAAATCATACAAATTATTCTGCTGAAACTTTCTGGCCATAGAATCTGCCCTCATCATCTGCTCATTACTCTTGATAAACCGTACAGCATATTTAAACCTGGCATTTGCCTTTTTCTTATGTTCAAACTCTGGGCCATACCTTGCTTTTCCAGATGATACCCAGCTCAGAAAAGCTTCCTTAGCTTCCACATGAAGTTCAGACACATATTCGTTCCATCCAGGTCTAATGTTAAGCTTCCTTTTGTCTTGGATGAATAATATACTGACATTAATTAAACTGTTCACAATGTTGTCATACATGCATAAATGCATAAATCACTTAGGATTATAAGGATGCAAAAGAAAGTCCAATTATGTAAAGCAATTACAAGCAGAAATGCGCAGGTTTAAAACCAGATTTCTAAATTGTCCACAAGGGCACACGTGAGTTGATTTCATGGAAGTGCTGTAATTTGTTCCAGGAGTCCGGTGCACTAAAGTTAAATATTTTAGCAGATAAGTTCTTTAAGGTAGTGTGGTATTTTCCAACATGAGCCTTATAGATAAGGAGACACCAGTGAGTATCACATCTCTCTCAGAGAGAAGACCGACCAACACTTATCATATAAAAAACAATGATGTGTACCATAGACATGACAATGGACTGACTCCAGAGATTTAAGAGTTGTTCCTATTGTAGCATTTGAGAATACAACTCTTACGTGACAAAAAAAAAATATTTCAACCCAAACCATAATCTTTTCCTATGACTTTTGTGCCTAAACCTAATCAAGTAACAAAGTAGCCAAGTTTTGAAAAGACACTGTCCATGTAACAAGCAGAAACTTACGGACGCGTCCAAAACTGACATTAGAGTGCTACATATATGTCATAGTTTGGACTAGAGATGGCCTGAAACCATTCTTTGCTTCCCGATACCGATTCCGATACCTGAACTTACGTACCGGCCGATACCGAGTACCGATCCGATACCAGTGTTGTCATATATTTTATTATGTTTTAACAACTTTATACTACTATCCCTGTATGGATGTGATATGATGTATAACAGCTGTATACTACTATCCCTGAATGGATGTGATATGATATATAACAGCTGTATACTACTATCCCTGTATGGATGTGATATGATGTATAACAGCTGTATACTACTATCTCTGTATGGATGTGATATGATGTATAACAGCTGTATACTACTATCCCTGAATGGATGCGATATGATATATAACAGCTGTATACTACTATCCCTGTATGGATGTGATATGATGTATAACAGCTGTATACTACTATCCCTGTATGGATGTGATATGATGTGTAACAGCTGTATACTACTATCCCTGTATGGATGTGATATGATGTATACTACTATCCCTGTATGGATGTGATATGATGTGTAACAGCTGTATACTACTATCCCTGTATGGATGTGATATGATGTATAACAGCTGTATACTACTATCTCTGTATGGATGTGATATGATTTCTTTGTTGTCTGTCTGGCTCAGGTTAAACTCTTTGTAAAACATGAACAAACATGAACAATGAACGCCCCAGAACTTTCTTTTATTCTCCAGTTTGACAGTCAGTTATAACGGAGAAAGACCATAAATAAACTACTTTAACGTAGATTTTCTTTAGGGCTTTATTACGTGGTATTGGATCGGCATAAACTTCAGTACTTCCCGATACTGATACCAGCGTTTTAGGCAGTATCGGAGCCATCTCTAGTTTGGACCGTGTATGATCAATTAGCCCAGCTCTCATCAGCACTCATCTTCACTGAGATACAAAATTCCATTGCAGTTTGAAAAAAAAAAAATCATCAGTGTTAAATTTTGCTTCCAAATGTCGGATGTTTTGCCTGTTTGTTTGCAGAGGGACTGGATGAAGTGCGAGAAAAACATTGCTGTTCAAATTCATTTTTACTTGTTACCCAAATGTGTGTCTGAGACAAGTCCTCCAATTACCGGAAGAAAGGAGCCTGAATTAGGGAACATCACGCAGAGCTCTACCTTTCGAAAATGTTAAATTATTACTGGATTTTCACTTCAGGTGGCTCGGATGGATTTGTTTTTTTAACGTGGCTGCTTGACTTGTGTGTGAAAGCATGGAGGCTGACGGGAAGATAAAAAAGCAGCTGTGGAGAGTGAGTGGTAATGTCTGGCCCGACCGTAAATCTTTATTTGATATGATACGAGAGAGAGCTTGGATCTTAGATCAGGATAAAACTCGCTGATGAGATGATGGGAGGAACAGAGTGCGGGAGAAGTGGAGAGAGGTTAATCTCTAAAGATCCAACGAGCAGAGAGAAATTCTAATAATGGATGGGTAGGAATGACGTGAGCAAATGAATGCATCAATGGAGAGAAATGATTGGCTGGATTTTAGACTAGATGGGAGAATGAAGCTATAGTATGGAGATGGATGAAAATCCAAATGAATGTTAGGATGTATAGAGCAATGGCAGTGTTAAAGATGCTCTGCCGTCAGAGGCGGGGTCAGGAAATGGCAGCCTGGGTTGTCAAGGCAGTGACATATCACACGTCTGTGTGTCGGAAACGAGCAGCGAAGCTAACTTTAGTACAGAATCTGTGAAATGGGATGCAAACGCACACGTTTACAACTTTCCACAGTGACAGCAGTACTGATGGTGGATGTGAAAAGGAGGGGAAAAAAAGCTTTTCTGCGGTGGGAAATGAGCTGAATCTGCTCTTCCACAGGTTTATGGTTTTTGGGAGCAGTCAATAGTTTTCTTCAATGTTTCATGCATTCCAAAGTGATCCATCATGGTTTCTAGCTGAGTTTAATTGTCTACGCCTCAACAATTTTTTCTGTTATGTTCTACAAAAACCCGTTGGATGGTTGATTTTTTAACTCGGGGACTTTTCTTTCACGCCAAACGTTTTCCTGCGAAATTCAACTAAAAAAAGCATGGATTTCTGAGCACAATGCATATGATCATGTCACATGCATTGATTTACAAATGAATGCGGTTATACATTAAAGTGCCCATATTATGAAAACAAATCACTTTTCAGGGATTTGGGGTGTTATTTTGTGTCTCTGGTGCTTCCACACGCATACAAACTTTGAAAAAAAAACAAACATCCATGCTGTTTTGAGTGAGGTACGGTTTCTGAATGTGTCCTGCCTTCAGTCTCCGGGTGAGCTGGTCAAAATCTGAAAGGCTTTCTACGTAACTAGTTGAAACGAGGGGCCTAAGGGGCTAACCGTCAGCATGCTAGCTTGTTCTCAATGGCAAAACACTGCTACAAAACACACAAATTCACCATAATCTACAAAATAAATTGTATAGAACTACTTCCGTGTCCCTGTTCTGCAGGTATTCCACGCAAAGTTGGAAGTGCGCCCTCGTTTACTTTACTTTACTTTATACTTTATTAGTCCCATCACTGGGAAATTTGTCTTGGACACCGTGCATAGTCTAGTCATGCAAAGCAACATGATCAAAGTACATAAAACACATGATCAAATACATAAAAACACAATAATAGATCATTCACACAATACAGCATCCATTAAAACAAATAAGATAAAAAAAAAAAAAAAGAAGAAGAAGAAGTCTCCCGGCTAATCCTGCCTTATACAGGCCGAAGTTGGAGAAACAGCTCGCTAGCTCATGTAATCCTTACCTAGCTACTGCGCATGTGCGACTGACATTCAAAGATGTTACAGAACAACAATCTTTGAAATTGGTCCAGTATTAAGCACGAACGCTGTAACTTTGCTCTTTAAAGTAGAACTATGCAGTTTTTTGTTGTTGCTTAATTTACCTTAACTGAACAGCTTCGGAATCATAGGAATGGTTAAATGACTTTTTTCGGGTTGAATGGTGGTCGTCTCGCTCCCCCCTAGCGCCTGTGAGCGGAAAAACCCCCTTGCAACTTTTCAGGAGCGTCATCAAGTATTGCGTGATATCAGGTCTCGCAATGTAGGGGAGAACCGGGACGAATGAAACAGTTTTTAATTAAACGTCATTTACAAAGACATCGTAAAAATACTGAAAGCTAATATTTTGTCACTAGCAACCTACATCTGTCCTCTGTCAAATACAGTTGCATTTTCAGCTCTGACTGAAACGTTATTGAAGCAGTAGTCTGACGTGCGTTTTGTTTCATTCGTCCCTCCTGGCCTGGACGAATGAAACAGGCATGGGGGACGAAAGAAATATCCAGTTTAAGCTATGTACACTTCCCACAACTTCAATATTTAGCAACATATCATGAATGGTGCATCAGATAGGTGTTATTTCAGATAGATTGCTGCAGGGCTGTACGTCTTGGTGAATGTCTGTTAACAACTCATTGCCGTCATCGTGAAGCGTGTATCTCGCAATTATGGAAATACCATGCACTATGCCATTTATATAGCTAGAATAATACATGTTTCCAATTTTATAATGTTTCTATAGTACAAAATGTTATTTTGCTCTGTTATTATGTGGGAAAGGCCACCGCACATCTAAATAAGTGCGCTTCATGACCCACAGCCCGTCAGTCTCCATAGGATAACATGGGAAAACTCGACCCTCTACCTGATAGCCCCAAATATATTTAAATCTTTCTAAAACCACTTTTCCATGTCTCACCTGTACAAAATATTGTATAAACACAGATATGTGTGCAATTACTTAGAATACATGGGGTTTACTGCCTGGTCGGGACGAATGAAACAGCTGTTTCAATCGTCCCGACAGCAGCAATTGACATTTAAACCTATTTTGCTCCTAAACTAAAAAACTCTGACATTCCACACTGTAGGACATTTTAAAACACTAATTCATCTGTCATATGACCATGCCAACGGTACATGAAACAATAAATACAACCTGTCATTAAAAAAAAAATTACCGCATCAAACATTTTACTTGACGCACTCAAATTGGGTTCGCGGGTCTAACTTTGTAGCAGCATGACGTCATGACGCCAACATTCCTGGGTCTGGTAGATCTTATGTGCTGTACGTGCTAACAAAATTTGACATTTGCAACATGTATGGTTTTCGGGATAACTGCAATGTTTTATTCGTTCTCGGTTTCAATCGTCCTGGTTGTACCCTAACAAATTGGTTTAGGCACTGCACACATACACGCCGCTAAACGCCCCCATCCAGGAACTGGCTAGCAAGAACAAGTTAGCAATGTAGTTTTTCACACTATCGTCATAGCTGAGCCGGCAAAAAAGCAGCAGAAAGCTAGGAAAGCTTTATCGGAGGAACAGAGACAGAGGAAACGGCAGACTGACCAAGCAAGTTTTTACAGTGTTGGCGCATATCTATTCTGAAGCTGTAGGGGGAGCTCTGTAGAGAAACCTGTGAGCATAAAGCGAGAAAACAGTGAGGAAATGGCCAAAACTGCATAGCACCCCTTTAACAGCTCTGTAGTCGCTACCGCTAAACCCACCAGACTCCATTTAAAAAAAACAATACTTTTAGCGTGTATAGAGCCGTGTAAATCGGTAAACTATGTGTTTATTTTAATCAAAAGTAGAGTTGTAATGGTTGGAAAAGTGGAAAGACTACCCAGAACGGCTTTTCATAGTTATATTTTGTTTCTGTCAACTTTGAATGAAGTGTATTTTTACGATGCTAAAATTACTGTTTATTTACATTGAGTCTGGTGCAAACGCAATTTGGCGGATATTTTTATGTTTAAAAAAAAGGTTCTTACTTGAAAGGATTTCTAAGGAGGCTGACCTTTCTGATGTTGACCCACACTTAGAATATTAATGTGAGCCTGTCAGCGGCAAAACAAGCATTTTTTTTAAGGTAAATACAAGCTGGACAATTGCCTTCTTAACTTACATTGTAGCTTGTTTCCGATGTCAAAAAAATGTCTTCCCATCAGTCACTTAGACACACAAAAATATGGTCCAGGTTGAAAAAAAAAACAATAGTTACCCTTCAAGCTGTCTCATCTGAGTTCCTTACATTTTCCACAATGCTTTGATACTCCCATGATTGGACCTAAATCTAAAACTCAGTGGCACATGGCCAAACTTCACATCAAATTTCACTGGGAACATATAATCTCTTTGATGTTAATATTAAAATATTCATGCGTACTTCTGTGGAATCTGATAAGAGCTTCCCATAGACAGTCAGTGTGGCGTTAATATATCAATAAATCAATCAAAAGGTGTTACACTGTCTCAGCTGAATCCTAAAGAAGAGCCACACGGATTCATGTATCGACTGATCCGTGCCTCAGTCTGAACCTGGGGGAGACAAACAAGATCTTCATGAAGTGGAAATATTTGTGTTGTTATGGTCTTTACTAATAGAATCGTCTGTGTTAGCTCTTTTTGGCCCATGACACCACCTATATCTAACAACACACATAGCTTAAAGTCAAAAGGGAGCATGTTTTGTTACAACCACACATTGACATTGACAAATTGCACACAGACTTTCACAGTATATACTACACACAACGACAATGGACTCGCTGCCTCTCTGACCGACTGGCTGGAGCTTCAGACAGACAGTGTTATAGGTGTCCCTTCTCCTTTTGTCTTCAGTGAAAACACCACAGGGCACTCGGGTCTGCTTCTTTTGTCGGCTGGAAGACAGACAACATGTCTCACACCCGGGACTTTATTGGTTTGATTTGATTTAGGCAATCCAGCTTTGAGCTCCTGGAGAAACACCTGCATCCTCACACATGCCTGGTATGGAAAAATGTGATATCATTAAGAAATATACATCCAGGATAGTGAGTTTTTTAATTAAACTTGTTGATAAGATGGTATACTGATTATTTATTAAAGTTGTAATGCTATTGCGCTCTAATCAGTAAAGTTTAACAAATAAAATCAAGTTTCTATCCACTGGAATATATATTTTTAAGTCCTTTTGAAGGTGAAAATTAGATTTTCTTTTAGTGGTTTCAAGAATATATCAATAAATTACCAAATACCAATAAAAAAATGAATCACAAAAAGAATATAGCATAATTGAGCAGAAGAAAATACCACCGTTAAGCTTTTAGTTTAGAGTTTTAGGGCCTGTTTTTTATTCCAGCACAGATAAATCTCTGCAACCTTGTCTTTGATGGTCGACATTTTCTAGCACACTGGGAGATTTTTTTTCCTGACCGGCTTGAAACAAGTTGCTAGCTGTGACATCATCTGAGCCAAAATGGGCAGGAAGGACCAACAGAACCAATGCAGTGTAATGTTGGTTTAAAAAATGAAATGTAACCCCGACAGACCACTAACGGCGGACATTCAAACACACAGATCTCACATACAGTAGATCTCACAAGGATTATTAGCGGTTTGTTATCTGGCCTCCAATTTGTTTAGGATGTATGAGTGCCAGTCCTGTTAGCTGACAAAATCCCTATCGCCATCTGAATGCAAAAAGGACATGAGCCCGTTTATCAGAGGGATGTCAGTGTTTTCCCTGGTTTCATCGAAGACTTTTTCAATTCGACATAATTTTGGACCATTATAATCACCATATATATGTGTAAAACGTTGGAAAAGCCAGAGCAGATAATAAATAAATATCACTCAAAAAGCTTAAAGACAAAACAGAAAAGTAGAGGTCAAAGAACAGAGCCCTGAGGTTCTCCATATTTCACAACAGAAATATTTGATGTTGTGTTATTATAGAAAATACACTGTGTTCTTTCAGATTCAGAAGATTTTAACCACGCCAGAGCCAGGCCAGAGACATTTAGTATACAATGATTAATAGAATAGAAAGCTGCACTGAAATCGAGTAATAGAAGCACTAAGGTGGCATCTGAATCCAAAGTAAGCAGAATAGAATTCACCACTTTAGTAAGTGCAGTTTTGGTGGAGTCACAGGTTCTGAGAGCAGATTGAAAGGGTGAAAAAAAAAAGGCTAAAAGTTAAGAAACAATCCCACTTGTAAAAAAAAGATTGACAATATTGAGCATCATAGATGACGTAGAGATGGGCAGAGATCTGTGAAAGGTTCGAGAAGATAGGCGGTCGAGATAGCGGTCGAGATAATGATTTAAGGGAGGTATAGTCTAAATTTTTTTAAGAGCAAAAGGTTACTGGGATTCAATATAGGAATGCTGCAGATTTTACAAACGTAGCTGGAGACGAGGAGCTCATTTTGTCTCATCCATTTTTCTGCAGAAACAATAGAAAAATCATGAGTCAAAAAAGGATGAGCCGCTACTGTAACAGACAGCTGTTTTTGAGTAAGTTTCGCTACGGTGTCAAAGAGAAATCGAGGATTGTAGTTCGTGTCACTGATTAAGCGAGAGCAATATGCTGCCTTTTCTTACCTTACAGCATCTTTTATCCTGTGTGCCTTGCTTTGTGTGAAGCCCCACAGCGGCAGAGACCACTTAAATGTTTCTTTATGTGCAGTCTGACAGCGCGGTGTGCTGAAACCTTTTCAGATTTTGGCGTAGTCATGACCTGCTCATTTTTGTTTAGCTGTAGAATATAAGTTTACCGCACTGTGTTATGATGGGGAAAATACTAATCTATGTCTCTCCATAAACGTTCTGCTTAGTGATGTATCTTTGCGACTGAATGTGGTTTAATTTGGCTCGGCGTAACACGTCTCTCTTGGCAGCAGAGTCTGTTCCTGCAGACAGCTTTCACAGTGACTCCTGAGAGGAGTTAGTAAATAGAGATGGAGGTTGTGTACTGTATGCTGGCTGTGAGATAGGAAGAAGTATAAGCATTAACTAGAGTAAGGGATCTGACTGCGGATGGCAGCTCTGCTGACACGCCAACAAAATCCTTGACAGGTGGCACGCTGCAGAGCTTTCGACAACAGACTCCCAGACAGCTTGCTCAGCTTCCAAGAACAAGCTTTTCAAGCATTTAAAAACCCTAAATGAGAAATAAATTCTGTTAGAGGCAGATGAAGACAAAGGGTGTGTGTGATATTGTGATGGATGGGAAACAAATGGCACCCTCTTCTAACAGCTAAAGGCCTGGTGGGTGGGAGCTGCCACATGGTTCGAAAGCTGTGTGTTTGCTGTCAGTTTGTGACTGGAGGGATGGCTGCAGGGATGTCTGTGAAGGCAAAATGTCTGGGGAGGCCAAACAGGAGGGAAGGAAACTCCATGGAAGATTAGCATTAGTCTTTCTCTGCTCCCTGCAGAGAGTTTTAGAGAGCTAGCTGTGGTGCTTCACGAGCTCTCTAGGAGGCCAGGGGTCATTTTCTCGCCCTCTCATGCATAAGACAGTAAGAGGAAATGCTAAACTGGCGAAACGGATGCCAAGCTCAGGCACTTTCTTTTCTCTCAGCTTCAAGATTCTTATGAAGTGAAATGTAGATTCTCCTTTTGGGTTCTACATTGACAGAAACCTGCCTCTTCAACCGCTATGCAGTTTTGGCCATTTTGGCCATCGCTTTTTGCGCGCAGGTTTCTCTATAGAGCTCCCCCTACAGCTTCGGAATAGATATTTGGCAGCTCCTATGTTTACTTGTGTCTGACTCCTTGGTTGGTCAGTCTGATGTTTCCTCTTTCTCCGACAATGCTTTCCGAGCTTTCTGCTTGTTTTTTGCCGGCTCAGCCACGACGATAGCGTGAAAAACTCCATCGCTACCTTGTTAGCCAGTTCCTGAATGGGCGTATGCGTGCAGTGCCGTGAAGCAATTTGTTACATCACAAGACCTGATATCACGCGATACTTCCTGACGCTTTGGCCGGCCGGCCGAAAGTTGCAAGGGTGGTTTTTCCACTCACAGGCGCTAGGGGGGAACGAGACGACCACCATTCAACTTGAAAAAAGTCATATAACCACTCAAATGACTCCGAAGCTGTTCAGTTAAGGTAAATTAAGCTAAAAAAAAACCTGCATAGTTCTCCTTTAACTTGTTGTGTCTCCTCTTACATTATATACAAATAATTCAGCGGATGTCTTCTTTGTAGCATGGAGCGATCTGTGTGATTTCTGATCACCCCCCTGTCAGTAGCTGTGGAGCCGTATCGGTATATAAGATTGATGTGATTTTATATTATCTGGAGAGCTAATGGTTCTCCCCTGGGACCGGCCTCCTGCTGTTACCGATAGTGATAAATAAAAGCTGAGCAATCATACTGAAAACTCCCATCAGACTTCCATTAGTGAAGTTCCACCGCTGCGGGAGACTCTGTTGCTCTCGTTGTGTCAGGGAAAGAGACAATATTGGAGAGACAGAGACAAAAAAAACTGTGAAAACTTTAACGCCCGATGGGCAGTGAAGCAGTCAGTGACAGAGCAGAGACACTGGCAGGGAGGGAATTGGGGTTACAGGTAAAAATGCAAGTAAAAACGGTTTTGTATGGCAGGGCACCTTTTAAAACATCTTGAGAATTGATTACGCTTCTCTTTTTTTCCCTTTTCCCACAAATATTGAATTGCATAATTATTGTATATACGACTCTATAAGCTCATTGATCTGCGGAAGTCGGAGCAGGAACAAAGTAACAGTATAGGTAAAGTAATTCCAGCGCACCCCAGATATCCAGCTCTTCATTTATTAGTTCAGTCATAAATAATTACAAATCTGTGAGTGGACAACGCCTTTTGCATTGTAGCTCCCTGAGGTTGGCACATGCATTTTTGAGTTGCACGTTTCTGTTTTGGTGCAGGACCACACAACATTTTGTGTTCTCACAAGGTTTCTGCGTAACACACTGCATTTCCTCCTACAATGTGTCGTGTCTGATAGACAAAATAGAAAAATGATTACATTTCATCACATTACATACTGTATGACATACCGTCAGTTTAATTCAGAAAATGTTACAACTCTGATACATTATTTAGATACTGTCAGAGTGATGTTTTTAATGAAATCCAATGTGAAACAAGGACTTAAATCGTTGATTCCCTTTTCCCCCGCTCAAATGCCTATATGCACAGTACACTGGGAAAAACTGAAGTTAGCAAAAATGAACTGCCAGACCAGTTGGGTGATTCGGTTTAAAAAAATTAAATACTAATGAACTTAATACGTCTGGATAAAAAACAAAATCCCTTGCCGAGCCTGTTATGTTTTCGCAGTGCTTTTTCTCTCTCTGCTCCTTAATTGGCAACTTGTGATACGTGACCTTCGGGGTGTGCAATGATCCAAACATCGCTGCAAATTGACGAGACAGAATTCACGGTGGGCTCGGTCCACACTCTGTGCCACAGCCTTAATTGCCGGGGCCTTGGCAGGGCAGTGGCACTCTGGAGATTTTATTAGCGAGCAGACTGCTTCTTCCACCAATACCATACCTCCCTCTCCCCACCCCACCACGTTCCCGCATCATCCCCCGCCCTTCCTCTGCCCGAGCGAACGCCTCGCTAAGGTCCACAATGAATTCAAGCGGAGATCCGCTGCTTGGAGATGCCTGGCTCTCTCCGGGCGATGAGGAAGAAGACTTAATTGATGAAGTCTGTCTGCGAGCAGAGTCCAGGACGTGCAGCATTGATTCGGTTCCAACACACCAAACGTTCATGCACATAAGTGAACTCCAGAAAGTTAAAACAGTTAAAATTGTTATCTAACTACTCCACTCCTCTGCAGCTGTGTACCATCACGGTAAAGTACTGCTTTATAGCTGTACGTACAGTATATGTAAGTATCATCCACACTAAATGGTAAATAAAATGATCGCCACTGTGTCCACTGCAGAACGTGGAGGGTTTGATGCCACACTGAGCTACAGCACACCTGACACTATCGCCTCCCCTCCTTCATCGTCATGGTTACCGTACACGGTGTTGACTTTGCTCCAGTTGCTGTGATCAGAAAGCGACCTGTTTCCACCGGCGATGGATCTGTCAGCCGGCAAAGAGGGAATGGGGGGCCTCGCAAGATTACACCGTGTTTACATCACTGGAGGCGTCGCATAGCAAGGTACAGGCTCGGTTAAAAAAACAACAAGGAAAAACAAGTGTTATGGCACACTTTGAACTAGAACGGTGCTGAGAATAGGTGGAAGACTCTGTGACAGCTTCACCGTGTTGATCCCAGTAATGTTAGCAGGCCTCACACAAAAGACAGGAATCACGGAAGGCTTGTATCATGTGGACGCGCTGACAGTTTTGTTGTCATTACTCAGAAATCCTCATGGGGGCGACAGAAACTACGCACTACAGCTTTAACATAAGCAATAGACACACACTAAAGGCCTTTATATGCTTCTGCGTAGAATCGACGGCGTACCCCCACAGACCCCTCTGTGTCTACGCCGTATAGCCTGACGCGCACCTCTCGAAAAATTTAGCTACACGTCGCAGCGACACACGTCACTCGGCCGAGGCTTGGTAGCATTTCATTTGCCCCCCGACTCGTTTCCTGGTTCTCCTTCTCCATAAACAACATGAAATCAAGGAGAGGGTTAACTTTTCCTGCTCCAGAGGAGACACTTTGTTTCTCTCAATATGACTCTAGAGTAGGATTGGGCATTGAGAACCGATTCCTCCTCGGAATCGTTTATTTATTGGAATTGTTTCAAATCTGATCATAGGCTCCAAATTTAATACGCGCAAGTTTTGGTTTCCGTAGCAGCCAGGCGCTTGTTGTGTTGCAGCCGTGCAGCACAGTAAGCGGTGCTCTAGCATGGCTTTATTTTGCATTGAAAAAACTGTAAAACTGCAAACCACCATTGAATCAAAATAAAACTTTCCTCTTATTTGTGAAAATAGGCATGTGACCCGTTTCAACTCCACCCGTCAAAGAATCGGAATCGAGAATCAATAAGAACTGGAATCGAAAGGAAGAATCGGAATTGGAATCAGAATCGTAAAAATCCAAACGATGCCCAACCCTACTCTAGAGTCACTACTCGCTCCAAAGCTAATCCCCTCTCCCTCGCTCTACCACACTCCCCAAACACACACACACGCCGGCTCGACGCACACACCAGCGCACAAGTATAAACATAAGGCCACTTACATAGGCTACGGCAAAAGCTCTGCGTGGAGCCCTTAAGAAAATAATTACCAGGCATTCAAAATGCAATAGGAATGAGTGATTCCACCTTTTTGTAGCTCATTCTCTCTGTGAGCGTAGTAATTAAGATCATCTCATGTTCTTATACAACAAAAGCTGTGGTGACATGGACAATATTTCTTCAACCTGATTGAAATCATTATGATTCGAGATTCCAACTTAACTGTTTAAATGCCCCAAAGCATTTTAATCAGAATAAAACTTTTTT